>NC_089037.1:10000-310000 GCF_034140825.1 Oryza sativa Japonica Group
TCGGTCCCGGTCAGATATATGCCAGGCTTCATCCCAACCATTGCAAGGAAGTCATTGTATGAAGAAGGGCAGACATGCAGCTTGCTAAACTGACGCGTGGTGGACGAGAGTGACCGGTCTGTGACTGGTCTGACGCCTGTCATGTCATAGGCAGACAACCGCGCTCCCGTTTTGCACCTCCTTCCAGCGGAGTGGAGGTAGGTATGACCCATCCCATCGGAGGGTCATTCGGACAGCAGCCATTGCAAATCTCCGCCCATTTAATGAGGGAGGACAGGGTTATCCCAATGTCAGACGAAGGTACAAGCCAAGTTTTGGTCAAAGTAGGATGGATCCCCACCCAAAAGAATGGTAGGTAGAAATAGTG
This sequence comes from Oryza sativa Japonica Group, assembly GCF_034140825.1. NCBI lineage: Eukaryota > Viridiplantae > Streptophyta > Magnoliopsida > Poales > Poaceae > Oryza > Oryza sativa. Next base: position 10,368 of record NC_089037.1, read on the forward strand.
TATGTGGTATCCCCTTGAGATATAAAAGGAGGACCATACCTACCAAGAGAAGAAGGAGAAAAGGAGACGAAAAAAGAGAGAGAAAAAAAAAGGAGGAGGACAACTGAGAGAACACCTAGACTCTCTAGCTCTTCTGCTCTCTGTAATTCCTTCACACTCAGATCCACCAGAACACAGGAGTAGGGTATTACGCTTCTCAGCGGCCCGAACCTGTCTACATCGCCCGTGTCTTGCGCGTTTGCTCTCTCGTGTACATTCCACAGATCGAGGGCTTAGAACCTCACTTAGCGCCCCCGGCCGAACCGGCAAAGGGGGGCCCGCGCGGTCTCCCGGTGAGGAGCCCCACGCTCCGTCAAGGGCTATTACCTGATAAGGGACCTGAACCAGTATAATCCTTGTTTTTTGTCTGCTTGATGTCGTACTACGTAGACCCTCGTTCCAACGTACCCCAATACTCTACTTATTCGGTCCGCGAGTATCACTCGTCGACAAATATGGCCATTTTTATTCTTCTTTATTTTTTCTTCCCATATTTTCTACTTGTCTTTTGATTTCTCATTGGTATAGGAAGACTTTTGATTTCCCTTTCTCTTAGAATACAATTTTTGTCTCTAGTTTGTGCTGGAGCATTTGTCCATGTCGGCTCGTTCCACTCGATTCTAGATGGCTTTGCGTTCCACATCTTCATGTTCTTTTTCTCATTTAAGTTATAATAGCTTACTGGCAAGAAGATACTTGCCCGTTCGTCCGTTCGATGCAAAAGGCTAGACACATGTCAACACAGTAATGGGCTGCCATTCCAACCAATTAGCTGAAACTAATAAAAATTAATAATGAGATCAAGGGGTAATTTGTAAAATTTATAACGAGACATGTGAGATACTCCCTTGTTTCACAATGTAAGTCATTCTAACATTTCTCATATTCATATTGATGTTAATAAATCTAATATTTACATTGTGAAACGGAGGAAGTAGTAGATTATCTGCCGCCTTCTTTTAAAATAGTATAGATTTTTCCTATAGATTTGTTGCCCAAAGAGCTCATTTGTAGAATATATCTTCTAAAGGGGCTAGAGTGTAAAAGTGGCACCCACGTGGCCGCGGCCCGCGTGCGAATGTCAAAGGCCCGGCCGTGCCGCGCGCGCGGGGGGGCGCGAGCGGCAAAACGAATAAGGTAAGGAGGCGCGCCAAAACCCACCGATTGATTCAATTCGCGCGCACTCTCCCTCTTTGTTGCTAACTGCATCCCGCGCAGAAATCTATGAAATGAAGTGAAATCCATTCCTGAGCTGGAGTAGCCTAGATCGCATCTGCTTCTAGGAGAGAAAGAGGAGCAGAGAAGAGGGGAGATCTGCATCTGCCTGCCTTGACATGGCGCCGCCGCCGCCCAGGAACACCTCTCCCCCCACCTCCGCCTCCAACAACAGCAGCAGCAGCAGCAGCAAGGCCAAGAAGAAGGCGGTCACCCCCGCCCAGGTCGCCTTCCTTGTCGAGCGCTACCTCGCCGACAACGGCTTCTCCGCCTCCCTCGCCGCCTTCCGAACCGACGCCGCCCACCTCTTCACCAAGGCCGCCCCCGTCCCCCCCAAGGGCCTCCTCCCCCTCTCCGACATCCTCCACGACTACGTCGCCCTCAAGGAGGCCCGCCTCGCCGTCGACTCTGCAATGCACGCAATGCACAACCTCGTCTCGGCATACTACCCCCATCATCCTCCTCCCCCCGCGCCGGCGCCCTCCTCACCCACGCAGTTCTTCGCCGCCTCATCACCTCCAGGTTTGCTCTGCACCCCACCTGCTCGACGATTTGTCTTGCCGCGCTCCCCGACATCTGCCAGTGCTAGGAGTAAGGAGAATACCGTTCAATTGTTGCCTAATAGAGTAGTATATATGCTTGTTGTGTTGCTGCAGCCGTCCCTGCTGGTGCTGGTGCTGTTGCTGGGTATGCTTCGCCAATCATACGCTACACGCAGACATCCTCCTCAGTTGTTGTCCACAACTCCAGCACATCAGAGGCCAACGCCATGTCCACACCAGCTCAGGCGCCAGCCGCAGCGCCTATCTCGTTCCCTGCCAAGAAGAGGAAGGCGGCGACTACAAAGTCTGCTGCAAAGTCCAAGAAAACCTGCATCGCGCCAACTATCAGCTCGCATCCAAAAGGTAAGTATCATCTTAACAAGGTTTGGACAAGAATTAGCAATAGGCTCTTGATTCCTGCTGTAACATTGCAAATATTGCTTGCTTACCACGTTCCAATCTAATCCCAGGTAAAACTGTGGCCTCTCAATTGTCGCTTGATAACTCAGAACGACATTCAGCCATGGCTAAGCTCCCTGTGCAAGGCTCATCTGTTGCAAAAAGCTTATTCAATCCTCTCCAACCTCAAGTCCATTCTTCTCCATGCACACCTCAACAAAACAATCCCATCGTTGCTTATCAAACAGAAAGGGCATCATCCTCCGTGGTTGCTAATGCTCATACCCAACAGGAGGTTGCTTCTTCTCAATGCTCAATGGTTTCTTCCAAGACTCTTATCGTCAGTCCTCTCAAAGGTGCTGCATATTATGCTGTTGAGAGAAGTTACCATGTCAGCTCCCCCTTGAAACCAAGCTCCCACAAATCATCCAAAAGGGAGCATGTCAAAGGGAAGCTGGATTTTGGTACTTGTGATGATAGGCCATGTTCAAATGAAGCGATTTGCGAAGAAGCCTCTACCTCCTCTGATGTCGAGAAGCAAGATGATTTTGACATCGACTTCACAAACCTAGACATATTTGATGGCGATTTTTCATTCTCTGAGCTTCTAGTTGACCTTGATCTTGACTCTGAAGGCGTTCATTGCCTCAACCCTCCCACCAATGCTGAAGTTCAAAGGTATGTGATAATGCTGCCTTTTGTTGTCGTGTGATGTATGTCCCTGGTGAAACTACAGATGCTAAGTGGTTCTGCCGTGTGCATCTGAATGAATACAGATTGGAGGGTGTAGCAGATCCTATGAAGGCAATGGCAGAAGATCCCACGGAGGATATCAATTCACAAGGTTCAGGGCTAACACTAATAATATCCTGCAGGCTGCAGCGTTATCATCCTATTTTTCCTAACATATGCTTTCTTTCTTGATGCCTAAATCGGCAGGAGCAGCATCAGCAGTCACTTGTGTTAGAGCTATAACTAAGAGGATAAAGATTGTTAGCCCTGGTATGAGTCTTCGCTTGGAGCTTGTGTCATGTTCGCAAACGCTCGAGAGATGTTTTTAACATGGTGTTGGTTGTTTGCTTGCAGTGAAGGGTCGTGCAGCCGCAGCTCCTTAGTTGATTGAGCACATGACAATTGACATAGGATACGAGGAGGATTCAGCATACATAACCGAAAGCAAAGGGATCGATGCGACGCTTCTAACTGACATGATCCATATATCTAGATGGCCAACCCAAGATGATGATATTTTTTTTGTTTTTTGATTGTAGTGTATTCTGCTACATTTTATCTATATGTTGCTTTGGACGGCAAGCATGTATCTTGAGTAGTTTTTAATTCGCTATGTTCATCTTTTTAAAAAAAAATTCTCACATCACTTGCTAGCTAGAAATGCCGTGGTGATGCGGTGACTGGTGTATAATTACTGGTTAATTCATTCTGTGTTGTTATTTTTGCTTTGCCCTATAGTTTTGACGTCTTTGCCTAAAACGAACTTGCTACAGTTGGTATTCATGCTCTTTAAAAAAAAAGAAATACTCTGGCCATTAAATTCGTGCTTCAAACAATTCATACTCTGACCATCAAATTCGTGCTTTAAACAATTTTGTCTTGTCCATATTATCTCTAGAGTCAATAATTTTCTATAAGGAACTACTGATCTTAATCACTTGCAAATTTTGAATTTTCCGGGCTCTAAATGAAATAAAAATGAAGTGATAAAACATTCCAAGGCCGTCAGAAAAAAATCTGCCATCTTGGTCCCTACATGTATCTACCCTCTCGATTAAGAGAAGAATGTAGTCATTCTGATGTCTAGGAAGAGGAGAGCTGCGATAGAAAACAACAAAAGCCGCCGCAGTAGTAGGCACGCCCACTACCTTCACGGAAGCAGGGGCGGAATTTTTTTTTTGCTATACATCATCTATTTTCACCATGTATGCACCCCCCTCGATACAAACTTAGACACCCGTATCAGTTTAAACTCGATCTAAAATAGAGTAAATTAAGCAAGTGGCACCACCCTCTATTTCGCTCTAGCTCCGCCGACGGAAGCCCTCCACCCGCTCATATCTAGATTGCATGCCTCCATACGCGCCGCCGTCAAGCGCATCATATATATTTGGTAATTTCAGTTCATCTATTATTTGTTTACTGGTTTTGAACTTCTGAAATTTGACTAGTTGATGAGTCCATATATTAATTTCTGAATAATAAATTCATATTTATGCAAATTTAGGGAGGACATTATGGATACATATATGGAAGAAAAGAAAAGGGCACTAACCTATATGGCTGGAGCTAAGTCTAGAGTGGCTATTAAGAAGTCTATCTGTAAAAATTGATTTTCGCAGGCGATATATAAAGTCGTACACCTATAAAAAGGTAATTGGCCTCATAAAATTGGGCATCCAGCCGGCTAAGTCCTCACTCACCCTCCACCCACCTCTCCTTCCCTTCACCTCACCCTTCACTGCCTAACCACACTACTCCCCTCCGTCCCTCTCTCCATACTTCCTAGATCCGAACAGAGGAGGGGAGCCGTCAGCGGTGGCCATCACAGGCGACAGTGGAGGCGGCACTCCCCTCCCCTCCCTCCCAGATTTGGACGGAGCAGGGAAGCCGACGACGGCACGACACTGTCCTTGGGTGGAGGCGCTGCTGTCCTTGGGTGGAGGCGGCAGCGTGGTCCTCGGGTAGACGGCGGAGGCATGGCTCCCCTCCCCTCCCTCTCCGTCCTAGATCTGACTGGAGAAGGGAGGGTGACGCCGGCGCAGCCCTCCTCCCTCTCCCTCTCAGATCCAGCCGGAGGCGGGGGATTATTTTTCACTGAGATTTTTGTCGCAGGTACTAGTGCCTACGAAAATGTAGAGGTTGCTTTGCGAAAGTGATTTTCGCAGACAGGGCCAATAGCCGTATGTAAAAATCATGTATTTTCATATGCCTTGAAGTGCAGGCGGGGTGGATGGCTGCCTAAAATCTGTTTGTCTGTTTGCAAAAATCTAATCGTCATTCTAAAGGTAGCATATGCATTTTTTGGTTTGCAAAAATGTAGCGTCAACAATTGAATTAAATTATCTTTAAATAAGTGTTGACAGAACAAAAAAAGATTTCCAAACGAAAACGCATGTAAAATCAAAGTAAAAAGGATGAGAGTTGGAAATTACTTAAAGCACTAGTACTCCAGTATATATATGCACGATCGAGCTACGTTACGTGTAGCCCTGCCTGTAGCGGCGGAAGAGGTCGTCGGTCTTGGCGGTACGGAAGGCGTAGCAGGCGAATGCGTAGACGGCGAGGAGCGCGACGGTGGCGACGAGGAGGATGAGATCAGCTCGGCGCCACTCCCTGCTGAGGTTGTGGAGAAGGCCAGCCTTGCAGGAGGAGCAGGAGTAGCAGAGCTGAGAAGGGTCGTTGCTCCAGGCGCCGCAATCCGGGTCGGCGGCGGCGCTGATGGGGCTAATCCACGAGATCGGGGTGACGAAGGTGTAGCCACACCTGGTGGGAGGCTTGCAGCACCCGGACTGCAGCGGGGTGAGCCAGGAGGCGGAGAAGAAATCCTGCGCCGTGGCGTATGTCTGGTTGACGTCGGAGCAGATGGGCGTGGCGGCCAGGCACGTCTTGATCTGCTCCCATCTGCCTGCAGGCTCGTCCACGCGGCCGCGTAGCCAGCTGCCCGAGAAATCGTCGAGCTCGTACTCGAGGAAGGCCCGGCTGGGCACGGTGTGACCACCCGACGACGCGCCGCCGGTGACGACGAAGACGAAGACAGCGAGGCAGGCGAGCGCCACCACGAGGAGGAGCATGCCGACCAAGTAGGCGAGGAGAAGCCAGGGCAGGCGCCAGAAGGCGGCGACGAAGCCGGCGAGACCGACGGCGAGGACGGCGACGCCGAGGCCGATCAGCGGCCACTGGAGCAGTTGGACGCAGGCGCTGTCCACCTGTGCGGAGAGCCAGATACCGGCGGCGATGACAGGGATGGAGAGCAGCGCAGCCACCAGGTTGATGGCCGCCAAGCCCACATAGTTGAGGGCCATCGCTCGCTTCGGATCGATCGGAATCGGATCGAACACGCGCGCCCAGGCTAGGTATAGCTAATAATAGCCTAATACTGCACTTAGATGAGTATGTACGTTGTGCTACACTGCAGCTGAGCTGATCTCGATGCTTAATCAGATCATCACAGAAGAACCACGTACAGCTAGCTTCGTTTACGTAAGCACAGCCTCCGCTCGATCCTAACCCTCTCTTCCAATAATTCCTTTCTTCCATTCATGCATCGATCCACCGTCTCCTTTTGCTTTTCTTATTTATAAGATATATATACTACAGCTGTCTGTTTCGTGTGTACGTGGACCACGGAATATATGCATCGCTAGCTATACCTTATTCTTTGCTTCTGGTGTAATTCATCCCATCGCCATATGTGCAGTGCCTGTAAAAAGGCCAAGGGATCATGCGCGCACAAGGAACGTGCATGGCACATATGCATCGATATCGTATTTAAATTTTAGGGCTTAATTAATTTTTTTTAGAAAAAAATGAAAATATATGTTTTTTCGACCAAATTCACAAGAAAATACTGGTTTGGAGGAGATTTACAGAAATATACCGTCGTCGCTATTTTGATGAGCAAGAGCGTCGCTATTTCGAAGATCTTATTTTGAATAATCCAAATAAAAGGAGGAGACAATTTATGTCATGTTTTGCGAAATTTTGATTTCGTCTAGTGCTTACTTTATGTTTAGGACCAAGACAATTTCTGTCATACCTTAGTAAATAACTTCTAGAAATTTCATTTTAATTTTCATGTTCCGACACTCTATTTTGTTGAAAAATTGGTTTTAAAAAGTTAATTTTCATGGTTGGGAATTTCTAATTGTTTTTGCTCTTTAATGTTGTCCTAAATTTTGAAACTATCATGTAGATAATAATTAATGACACATTTTGTCAATCTAGATTTTGCTGTGTAGTAATAAGTTAATAACTAGCATGCCTCAATATTGCCTAATGTCACCATTGTTGCTGCCCTAGAGATTACTTGTGGTCGTCGTATCCCTCGATCTCACCTGACGCCATCGCTGTTGCAGTGGCGGAGTCAAGATAAAATTATAGTGGGGGCTCCTCAGTCTTTTGGGCCTTCTAACAATCTTAGACAAAATTTATTTTAGCCCCCTTCAAGATATTTGGATTTAAATTTTAGGGGGGGTCTTAATGGGGGCTCTAATGATTCATTAGAGGATAGGGGGGTCTAAAGACCCCCCCAGCCCCCACGCTGCCTCCACCACTGCTGTTATTGTTGCTCTTGAGCTCATTTGTGATTGCCATCCCCCTCGATCTCACTGAATGCCACTGCCCTCGAGCTCACTTGTGGTCACCACCTTCTTCGATGTCGCCCAATGCCACCGCTATCACCGCCTCAATCCATCTGCACCATGCTATGCATGTCGGCACACATATGTAGTGTTTTCTCCCGTGATGATGATAGAGTGGATGAAATTCAAGCTTCAAGGAGAATTGCTCAACTGCCACATGGATAAGGGAGGATGAAGTGGCCATGCACACTTCTTTTAGATCATACTGTAGATTTGATACGATGATCGAACAGGGCTCGGATTTGACATTGTATTATTGACAATATAGTTGTATTTGATATATAATTATTGTTTCTGTATCTATAATAAATTGTGGTATTCTTATAGAATTATACTAGAAAAAATGCTCGTGCGTTGTAACGGGTGAAGGTTATTTTAATATTATTATTGTTATACAGTTTAGTTAAGGTGAAATTCAATATAAGAATTCACTTGGATATATATTTTTCTAGAAAATCATGAACTGCAATTAGGAGTTCGATCATCTCAAGTTAGCATGCAAATTTTTTTAAAGAAATTTCTTATACGACTCCTTCTGTATTTCTTAAAGAAATTTCTAAAAGTGAACGAATTTAAAACCCAACTCAAATACGTATATGTATTTCCAAAAGCGAACGAACTTAAAAACAACTTATACACGGATGACGTACCAAAGTACCGATAAAAACATATTCAATTTTTATAATAGTAGAGATTGGAGAGCCTACATTATTATAATATGGACTAACACGGTCTAACATTGTAATATATTTTTCTATTTTCTCTGATTAATGTGGTTATTTTCTAGGCCTCCAAAGTAAATGTGGTGATAGTTTCTCTATATTATTTCTTTGTCTTTGAATTGGTTATTATATTTTTGACCTAAAACAACAGATGTTGTACATCTTTGTTTTTTTTACTTTTTGTTTAACATGCCAAAATTTTATCATTTGAATTAAGTCATCAGTAAAAATAAATACAAATATATAGTCAGATACATTATTCAAGCTTATAGTGCCTCGTAGGCGCCATGTTAGCTAAAACCGTCCTCCATATATACTACCTTGGGATATTATTTGCACTGATTTTAGGAGATGCGTTGTACTCTATTTTACGGTTGAGGGGCATGATTCGAACTCAACCCTTACATGAGAAACCCAAATTGAACTTTTTACCTGTCAAATATAGCATGTCCTTAGGCCCTTGGCCTTCACTTCAACTATATAGTGTTTTATTATTTTACTCAATATACTATATGTGATGTGAGAAACATAAAATAAATGATAATGTTATTATTTTATCTTGGCATGTGTTGTTAGGGAGTATAAATGCTTTTTAAATAAAAATAGAAGCATAAAAAGTTTATTAGAAAACTGACTTAAGCGAAATTAAGCAAAGCAGCAGTTATTGAAGATGAGCAGCTTAGCATAACCAAATGAAACAACTTCATTTTACTCCCAAAACTATTTCATTGGTTCGCTTAACCCACTAAACTATTTTTTTATCATTTTACCCCTAAACTAAACTTTTGTATTTCTTTTTCTTTGTTTCTCTTTATACGAGTAGTATTTAAGCTAAAATTTTGTAGAGCCATAGATGACACCATTATCATTCCAAAATATTTTCAAATTTTTTCATGACTAAATGCTTGAAATTTCAAACCTCAAAGTAAATCAGTCTCAGAGCTTCCAATCTAGTAAACGGTGATTAGAAAAATTATAAACAAAGTTGAGAGGCAAGTTATACTGTATATATCAATCCTACCAAATTTCATTGCAAAATGATACAGCCCCCATCCCAAAATATAAGGAATTCTTTACAAAGCAGATCAATCCGGTCAAAATCTCTTATATTTTAGGGCATATGGAGTACTTATAGAGGGAGAGAAAAAAGAGAAATACCTTTAAGGGGTTACGTGTTTGATTTTCAATAGTTCAATATGTAAAATGAGAAAAAAAAAGGTCCATAGGGTTCTAAAACAGTTGGACATGTATGAAGATGTAAAATGAGAAAAAAAATAAATGTTAAGTGAAGCAATAAAATAGTTTAATGGTGTAAAATAACAAAATTAACAATAGCACGCGCAACGAAGGGTGTTGATGGAGGGAAGGATGAAATCTGCGCGTGATCCGTATTTCTTATCAACTGGTTGACGCGGCAAGCGGTGATTGGGCGTGGAAATCCCTGCCATCCGTGGGCGCCCAGTCGCCTCGCGCCACGCCGCTTTCGTCCCGCAACCGTCCACTAGCCAGCCAGTCCATGCAATTGCCTCCCGGCCTCTCTCCTCATCAGCTCAGCTAGACAAATACACCTTCGCTAGCTGCTGGCTGCTTCTGCTTCTAATTTTTTTTATATAAAAAAATGGATTACTAGTAAAAGAAATCCAGCATCCAATGGTGGGTAGAGTAGAGAAATATAAGTCTAGTAAACCGAGGGAAGAGAAAGAGAAGGGGAGAGTTGCAGAGCAAAACCGGCGGCCACTAGAAAACTAATGGCGGAAACCCATTAATCAAAATCAAATGGCGCATGAGTCTCCTCCTCCTCCTATGCTAGGAGTACATTTCTACTAGCGTAGGACAACAAGATAGACAGAGTATACTTCTAATAGGAGTAGGAGTAGGAGTATTAAAACAAAAATCGATCTTCCGTCCTCCTAGTTTAGTTGTCTCTCCTCTTGGCTCTGCTTTAATTTGTCTCTCCTCTTGCCCCTCTTTGATCCGCTTGGCACTCTCTCCTCCTGCTGCTGTAGAATCGAGATCGAGAGAGAGAGAGAGATTGAAAAGGCAGCCAGGGATCTTGTGAATTAATGGAGCTGGCCCCTTTTGCGGCGGCCTCCTCCTCCTCCTCCTCTTCCACAGTCACAAACACGTGCAAGCTCAGGCTCAGGCTCAGCTACACCCACTGTTCCATCGGCTTCGCCCCCCGAGTTCGCAGATGGATCCGAGCGGCAGCTGAGGGCCGAGGCGGCGACCAACGGAGGAGCGGCCGCTTGGCTGCAGATGGCCCCAGAGTCGTGGAGGTCGCTGCCCCACCTGCCGCCCCCGTCGTCACCGGCGGAGGCGGAGGAGGCGGGGGCTTCGCAGCCCGGGACGCGGAGCTGGCCATGTGGGAGAGGCTGGGAGCGGTTGTCAGGCTCAGCTATGGCATTGGTACTAACGACTCCTGTTATTTCATCTACTTTTAGTATTTAAATTAATTCCATTTTAGTAATAATCGATGCTACTATGCAACAATTAAGTAATAATAGAATAATAATCTGATGGGTGCAGGGATTTATGCCGCCATGGCACTTACTGGGAGATTCATATGCCAGATGGCCGGAATAGACTGCACAGGGGGCTTCCATCCATCTCTCTCTGCGCTTGTTGAGGGACTCGGATATGCAGCTCCGCCGATTATGGCTTTGCTCTTTATCCTCGACGTACGTATTTATATATAAATATTTACTAATTACTTGCTCTCTTCTCTTCGATTTGATTAATCTCTGCCTGCAGGATGAAGTTGTCAAATATTCACCTCATGCTCGCGCCATCAGGGATGTCGAGGATGAGGAGCTTCGCAGCTTCTTCTATGGCATGTCACCATGGCAGGTGTGTTCTTTTCATTCAATCTCTCTTTCTTTTCCCTCATACCAACACTACTTCTAATATTCACTCCAAATTATTCTAAGAACCAAATGCATTTTTCACATCATTATTTTAGGCTGTGTGCGGTCGATCATGCTGTTTTAATTTCACTAAAATTAATACAGTTGCAATTACTTTAACTGCTGGACTCCAAAGAGGATATATTTAATAGCTCTAGAATGCTTCTCACCCCCATCTCATGTCCCTTAAAGTACTACTCCAAACACGAAAGCACGATTTAAAAGCAAGGTCAAAATGAGCCTCTCTCTCAGTACTCAACTCTCAAGGACCAGAAATTATCAGTCCTAGATTACAATGGTTTGAATCGAGACAGAGTCTGTCTCAAACAGTTTAGGCATAACGGAAGCTCGTATTACAAATTAAGAGCCTTGTCAACATGATCCAGCCATAACTAAAAGTTTGGAATAAAACCCCCTAATCAAATAATAGGAAAAATCTAAGTACGGTTTACATGTTCATTATCTAGCCACCCAACTGTACCAGAAAATTATCCCAAATGTAGCTAATAATTGCCTAATTTCCTTATGCTTTTTAGTTTACTATATGGATTTCTTGAACATTTCAGTGTTCTCTACTTTTGCCAAGCTAAATTCTCCTAAGATGTTAGCTTATGGACCACTGCTTGATGAAGAACCTGATTTAAAATTGTATCTTAAATTTTGCAGTTCATTCTTATTGTAACTGCTAGCTCAATTGGAGAGGAGCTATTCTATCGTGTCGCTGTCCAGGTATTTGCTTCATGTCCATTATCTATTTCTGCTTAATTAGATTTCTTTCGAAGTCCTATTACAGATTACTTACCTTACCTACATGGCTTGTAATTGTAAATGGTACTACAGTAATGATCTGTGCAGTAATTGGCATGCGTTTTCTTTTCCTTATTCTCACGTTGTAGAGCGAATATAACTGAAATTGTAGGGTGCGTTGGCTGATATTTTTCTGAGAGGCACAGAGCTCATGAAAGACGCTCGAGGGATTGCATCCCTGGTATGAATTCTACTGCTTTCAGTTCGATGGAAATGGAGTCCTGAATTTGGGATATTTGCGCTGATCTTAACTGTGCTGATTGATATGTGTAGAGTGGCATGGTGCCTCCATTTGTTCCATTTGCTCAAACGTTTGCAGCAGCCATCACTGCGGCTCTCACAGGATCACTCTATTATGTGGCTACTGCCCCGAAAGGTGACTCTAATTTGCATGCTTTTCTGTTTGGAAGGAAGTGGCATTGATTCTTGAAACCAAGTGTGACATATATATATACATGTTGTGATATATTTGTATGATTGCAGATCCTACTTATGTGGTGACACCAGCAATGCGTTCAAATACTGGGCGAGAGAATCTCAAGAAACTATTTGCAGGTGTATATATAGTCTTGTTCTAGCTAGTGCAGTCGCAGTAGCAAAATCGTACTAGTAGCAGTCATATGCTCATCACTACAGAGATATATTACTGAACTCTCCAGCTTTGGATTTTTCAGCATGGTATGAAAGGCGGCAAATGAGGAAGATATATTCCCCTCTTCTTGAAGGAATCTTGGCTTTCTACCTTGGCTTTGAGTGGATCCAGGTATAACCTCTTCATCCCATGTCCCATGTGTATTGAACTTCACGGGTCGATCAATAATAGAAACAAATAATTAAATTATTATGTTGCTCTATTTATTATGGCAGACAGATAATATTCTTGCACCTATGATCACCCACGGCATATACTCTACCGTTGTGCTTTGCCATGGGTTGTGGAAAATACACGACCACAGGAGAAGGCTACGGCAAAGAATTCAGGAAATCAGACAGGAAGGAACAACAAATTCAGACACGTTGTAACAGATCATGAGATGGTAGCTAGCTAGCACCGCTTTTCTTGAATGGCAAAATGGGATGATCAGATCAGATCACAGAACCATGTACAAGACACAGCTGACAATTTTTGATGATCCTTAGGTAGGTATGTACTTGTACGTAGAAGATAGAAAGATTAAGTCAACATGTACATAGACAGTATATTTGTTGTATATCCTCAGTATAAGTGTGTATACACAGTAGCAATATTTCTACACTTATGCAACTAAAATGGGTGAGCATTTCTCCGCGCAGTTGCACGAATAGTGACTAGTACTTTCCCTTTTGGAGTGCTGAGTCCTTTCTGGGTTCACTGAATCCTGGTATACGCGGAAGAGAGATGGCTGAGTTCTTTTCGTTGCATCAGTAATATGTTCTTGTTTTCTTTTGTTAGAAGCGCAGCTGGAAAGCAAGTGTTGTTTGTGCATTTCCTTATGCGGTTCATGTATATATATAGCGGCTGTCTATATTCATCAGCCCGCTGATTTATTTTCTAAGAAAATATCATTCACTTTTGAACGGTCGAGATTGTTCCAAGATTCGTGCAGCTCCCGAATCTCGTCCCATGCGACTGTCGCATGCCTCCCTATCCGATACTCCGTCACACCTTGGCGCCATACTATCACTCTTCCTCAAATCCGGCGCGGATATCCTGCCCTGCCCTTCTTCGTCTCCAGTGGCGTGACACGCCACCGGCCCCATCTCCTAACCATTACAACAAGAAGCGACGATGTTTGGCCATCTTAATTTTTTTCCTCCCAAATGCAAATGAGTTTGGACTTGTGATTTGTTAGAAATGTAGTTCATTCCTATATATACTTGTCTCTTGTACTTTTTTTAATGAATTTAGGAAAATTTTAGTCTAGTCTTCATCTATTCGATGGTTTTCATGGGATAATCCCTGTATATGTGGCTAGGAAAGGAAATGCTAATGCATATATCGTACTACCTCCGTCCCATAATAATTATATTTTTAGGATTCAAATTTTTCCCAACAATAGAGTACTAATTAACTATCCCATTAATCACTTTTGATTTGAATTTCTTCCTATTCTACCTTCAACAGATATAGAAGCCGGTTTAATCCATTATTAAAAAAAAATTCTACCTTCAACCATTTTATTACCTATACACATTTAATTAGGGACACCTTAGTCTTTCTTCTTAAACCTTAATATATGCTAAACAATCTAGAATTGCAATTATTTTGGGAAAGAATGTAGTAGATTTGGAGGAAAGTCATTTTACATATGGGTGCCATCAAACAGCATATTTGCAAACGAAAAATAATATGTGAATAGAATTTTTATATGCGTGTTTTTAGTGATCTAAAAGCAAATGCTGAAAAATAAACTTCAATAAAAAACCTTCAAAATCAACTCTAAATTTAAAGTTGAAATTCAAGGCTGATAAGTATAAGCATAAGCAAAAAAATGATAGTGACAAAAGGTGCGTGTCTCGTTTCATGCGTGATAACAAAATAGTTATGAGTTTCTCTTTTTTCTAAAAGAAAAATGACAAAAGATCAATATATGCGAGGCAGAAGCTTGGTGGGCCGGCCTCAAGCGCAGTGGATGTTCTCATCGTCTTTATGTTAACTAGCATGGTGGCCCGCGCAGATTGCGCGGCTAGCATCATTATATTTTCTCTCATATAATAGTATATATGTTTTCTCATTATATTATTCAAATATATTGAAATGACAACATAATTTTAAATTTTGCAATAACTTTACAAAAACTACTAATGTGTAATATTCATATTATATTTTATATATGTGTTAGTTATTAATTATTTTTAATATCAAATTTTAGTTAGTTGTAAATTATATATATTCCTATATAGACTCTAGACTCGTCTTTTAATATTTCTTTTTTTTTAATTCCGAATTTTCTGTAAATTGTATTTCTATATAAACTCTATACTCTTCTTTCAATATTATTTATTTTATTTCTGAATTTTTATTATTTCTAATTGTATTTCTATGTGGAATCTAAACTCATCTTTCAATATTCTTTAATTTTTAATTTTGAATTTTAGTTACTTCTAAATTGTATTCCTATATTTGTATTCCTATATTGACTTTAAACTCTTCTTCCCATGTTTTTCTTAATTTCAAATTTTAGTTACTTGTAAATTATATTTTTATACGGACTCTAAACTCTACTTTTAATTTTATTATGTTTATTCCAAATTTTAGTTAGTTTTAAATTCCTATATGAACTCTATACTCTACTTCTAATATTTCTTATTTTTAATTACAAATTTATATTATTTCCTAATTGTATTTCTATATGAACTCTATACTCTACTTCTAATATTTCTTATTTTTAATTACAAATTTATATTATTTCCTAATTGCATTTCTATATGGACTCTATACTCTACTTCTAATATTTCTTATTTTTAATTCTGAATTTCAGGTATTTCCTAATTGTATTTCTATATGAACTCTAGTCTCATCTTTTAATATTCCTTTTTTTTAATTCAGAATTTCAGTTATTTCCTAATTGTATTTCTATATGGACTCTAGTCTCCTCTTCTAATATTCTTTATTTTTTAATTCCGAATTTCAACTATTTCCTAATTGTATTTCTATATTGACTCTAGTCTCCTCTTCTAATATTTTTTATTTTTTAATTCCGAATTTCAGTTATTTCCTAATTGTATTTCTATATGGATTCTGCTTTTTCTTTTTCTCCGATTAATGTGAGAATTTCTAGGCCATGCGAACGAACGTGGAAGCTCATTTTTCTATTTCTTTAATAATATAATAGATTCTTATCCGACCGAGATGCTGCTGTGTGGAGAGGATACGTCGGTGGTTGGCCATGGCCTTCTTCGTCAAGATTTCGGCGCCGTGCTCGCTTGCCGGCCATGGCACCACCAGCAGTAGCAGTGGCAGCAGCAGGTCAAAGAGGGGATTGTTGCTTCCAGTTGGGGCTGGGGCTGGGGCTGGGGCCTACGGCGGCAGGCAGTACTCGGACGTGGTCCCGGTGCCAGCGCTATCGCAGGCGCAGGCGAGCTCTAGCGGTGGTCGGCTGCGCATCTTCTCCGGCACGGCGAACCCGAGGCTGGCGCAGGAGGTGGCGTGCTACCTGGGGATGGAGCTGGGGAGGGTGAAGATCAAGCGGTTCGCGGACGGGGAGCTGTACGTGCAGCTGCAGGAGAGCGTGCGTGGGTGCGACGTGTTCCTGGTGCAGCCCACCTGCCCGCCGGCAAACGAGAACCTGATGGAGCTCCTCATCATGATCGACGCATGCCGCCGCGCCTCCGCCAAGACCATCACCGCCGTCGTGCCCTACTTCGGGTACGCCCGCGCCGACCGCAAGATGCGCGGCGGCCGGGAGTCGATCGCCGCCAAGCTGGTGGCCAACCTCATCACGGAGGCCGGCGCCCACCGCGTGCTGGCCTGCGACCTCCACTCGGGGCAGTCCATCGGCTACTTCGACATCCCCGTGGACCATGTGTACGGGCAGCCGGTGATCCTGGACTACCTGGCCAGCAAGACCATCTGCCCCGACGAGGTGGTGGTGGTGTCCCCGGACGTGGGTGGCGTCGCCCGGGCCCGCACCTTCGCCAAGAAGCTGTCGGACGCGCCGCTGGCCATCGTGGACAAGCGGCGGCAGGGGCACAACCAGTCGGAGGTGGTGCACCTCATCGGCGACGTCAGGGGGAAGGTGGCGGTGATGGTGGACGACATGATCGACACTGCGGGGACGGTGTCCCAGGGAGCGGAGCTGCTGCACAGGGAGGGCGCCAGGGCCGTCTACGCCTGCAGCACCCACGCCGTGCTCAGCCCGCCCGCCGTCGACAGGCTCTCCAGCGGCCTCTTCCAGGAGGTGATCGTCACCAACACCGTCCCCGTGCTTCACCACCGGACCTTCCCCCAGCTCACCGTCCTCTCCGTCGCCAATCTCCTCGGCGAGACCATCTGGCGCGTTCACGACGACTGCTCTGTCAGTAGCATCTTCCAGTGACCATTCATATACATATACACCACGTACTCCATTAACTCAATTAATTTAGTACATTCCAAGCATACATCATGATATATACTCTCCTAGTAGCTTGAGAAACATTTGTACATACATAACGCATGGCAGCTCTAGCTAGCCTGCATCCAGTTCTTCAGCAAGTTTTATGGCGCCGCCAGCTGCACCATCGGCTCTTGACTTGCCTGCTGCTACACCTTGCATCTTCTTAACCTTTTTCTTTCCACTGAGCGAGCCGCTCGCTGCAAGCAAACACACCAATATAAGTATATAACCACAAAACAACATCTAATAAGATAGCATACTCGACGAAATAAAAATAGCACCACATTATCTGTCAAACAGGTCAATACTTCTCTGCTTTATTAGTTGGTGGAACTAATAAAGCAGGAGCCATGTTTGTACCTTGCCACTCATAAACAACTTTCGACTCTCCCTTGACCACTTTCGGGTATTGATCTATGCGAGAATCTTCCAGTATTAGTTCTTCCACCTATGCCACAATACAACAGAGAAAGGGAAATTAGTTTACCAACAATGGAGAGTGAAATGACAAATTTTCAGCAGCAGAGCTATATAAATTACAAGGTTAGACCAATGAGGCTACGACTTGCTGAGGCAATTTTTTTACTTCTCTATTATGCCCATATACTAGTACATATATTGAGCCTAGGACAATGCACTTGTCAATAAATTAGGGGCAGTGTGTTTCTCCTTTTCCCAAGATACTTCTAGTGCCATATAAGGCCAGTTCCAACCCAAGACACTAGGGATAGTTTTCATAAACTCCACATCATCAAGAAACTAGTACTAGACACTAATCTTTCAATGCAAACATGATCATGAGAAGATTAATGCCCACTCAACGCTTCCTTTTAGTAGTCAAGTTTTGATAAGTTAAAGATGAGACTCATGTCAACTTTCTACTCAGAAATAAAGCTGCAACGTTGCGCTGCTTGAGCCATTCCCTCAACAGCATTTTTAACTGAAAATTACGTGTACTGAACCAACAGCGACGGTGGTCAAAGAACAAAATACCATGGGAGCAACCGAAGAAAAAGCTGTGTAGGTAATGATGAACACCTAGGACTAAAAATGTGAAATTTAACTTGTCGCCATCAAAAAATAAAATGTAACGCGTACAAGTGTCTTCTCAAATACTACACAGTAACCTAATCGGTTATCCAAAGAAACCAAATTTATTGAATTTTATTGTGCCCCATTGTTTAAACGTTGCTTCTAAACATTTTAAATGTTTGAATTATTGCTTCAGATGCTCGAAAATATGACGTACTTTCATCTACTAATATAAAACATGTACAGAAAAATTGTAGCTCCATGGAACTTTCCTTTAAGAATTCGAATTTGGGTAATGCTAATCAATACAGGTCAAAATCTATGTATTGAGTGGAATATACTGCAAAGTAATTACCTTCTTCCAAAGGAAAGCATTCCTTCTCTCTTGTGGGACTAGCAGATGATCTCGCAGCCAAGACGTGACCACCCAAGGCTCACATTCAGAGTTGCCAATCTTTGCATCTATGGCATTATCTTCAAGGACCTCACACACCTATTGTATGAGAACAGGCAAAAGACAAATACAAGAAGGTCCAAAGAAGTTATGGAAAAATTAAAATGCAACAAACAAATGATTTACTACTGTTTTTTGGACAAAGGAAAGTATCCACCTTTCCCCACAGCCACCACCTCCCTCATGCTTGGAAAAGGTGAAAGAGATGGTGGAACTGCTGACGTACTAGTGAATTGCGCCAGAAAAGTGAATGCTAGTACTGCAGTAACTCCAATCAAATTTTGCCAACAAAAAACAATAACAGCTATAGCTTACAGCAAGAACAACGTTTACTATACGGTTAATCAGACTTCGTCGTTTTATGCAAATTAGCAGCAAATAACCCTTCGTCATGGGATAAAGAACTGGAAGAATTGTGTGTGTGTGTGTGTGTGAGTGAGAGAGAGAGAGAGAGAGAGGAATTTCATACCTGAGCATATATTTGTTCGGCCCTCTTTGATAATGCTTGTCTCTTGTAAATAGTCCAAAGAATCCAGAGCAGTGCTGAAAACTTGGGTACAATAATCAATTGAACTGCCTTTAAGCAAACTGCATGACTAAGATGGTAATGCTATAGACGTACCAGGACACCAAAGGCTGTCACAGACATGATATTTCTTGAGATCCATTGCCGAATTTGACAGGTCAGGGGCCTATAAAGCTCGGCAACCAGGTCTGGACATTTAAACTCTTCGACTCTAAACAAGAAAGGGGAAACAGCACATACGTAAAGAGAGCGTACATATAGTCAGAGATAGGGGGAGAAGTAGTGGTGAAGCATACCCGTCGGAGCTGAATGTTTTCTCAAAGAAGGCCCGCGCACTGTCCAGAACCTTAATTTTTGCAACCTTAGCTCCATCCTGACTTAGGCCAACAAAACCCTTGGATAACAGCTCATCAGCCATGTTTAAGATATCGAGCTCTTGGAACTGAAAGCGAGGCAACAGAAGTACACGAGGATGAGGGCATGGAAAGCAGGGGGGGGGGACATAGTCGTAATGAAGAAGATGAGGATGGGGAGCAGTAAAACGAAAACAGACCAAGATTTTGGCAGGTTGGCCACATAAAGCACGGGCATATTGATCGCAGATCCTCCGCTCTAGCAACTGTGACTATATAGAGATATGTGGAGAAGCAGTAAAAGGAAGGTATGCATAGCAAAATGAGAGGGAAAGGAACAAGAGAGCAAGCAAAGGGGCAGTACAATCTTGGTAGCAGTTTGGCTGACCAGCCCATCCTCTATGCACAGGTTGCCATATTTGTTGAATCCCTGGACGCACTCCAGGTTTCCGTCTACGCATCGTCCATGGGGAGGGCATGGTTGGCATGAATCTGCGTATTATTAGTATAATCAGCTACAGCTAGCCAAAGGAAAAGAAACGGAATACGCGCGAGAGATCGAGAAAGCAGTGAGTGAGTGAGTCACCATGGTGGGTATAGGCGGCGCCGCCGCTGTCGCACAAGGGTTTGGGGCGGCGGTTGAGAAGGCTGCAGGCAGCGGCTGCTGCGGCGGCGATGGAGACGACGGCGAGCAGGCGGAGGAGGTCGTCCCTAGCGGGGAAGAGGCCGGGAGGGGGCTCGCCGAGAGGCCACCGGGATTTGGACCTGCGCCGCGCCCGCGACGGCATCGGCATGGCTCCGCCGCCGCCTGCTCACACTTGCCCCTTTTGCTGGTATATCATCGAGTCGACGGGATGCTGGGCTGGAGCCTGGACTGGGTTGGTCTTGGATTTGATTACAAAGTTTTGTTGAGGAAAAGGTCCAATTGGACTCCCTAAATATTTGTATCCTCAACCCCAAAACCGACATAACACTCCTCCCTTACTATTTCGATAGTTATTTTCTCTAACGTGGCATCCTTTTCTTTAATAACGGCTGTCATGTGGACGCCACGTTAGTAAAAACCATCAATACCACCACCACCGAGTGAGTCATTTTTATACGGTTCGAGTGGTTCATATACCCATTTTAGCGAATGAGGGATTTGAGGGAGTTGTATCAGACTTTACCAAATCGTTGAAGGCCAGGCTCTTCTCATGTCTGCGCTGGGCTCCAAGGCCACGAGAGGCTGTGACGTCCACTAACAAGAAAGAAGAAAGAAAAAAAAATGAAGATATGGAGAGAGACAGCATCATCTGCTCTATAATTCACAAAGTCTATTTACTCATTCATCATTGGACAAATCTAACGGATGCGGATAATACGTATTTACTCCGTACCGCGCCTGCCCCCTCCAGTTTTCGCTCGTGTCGTGACGTGTTGGCCAGAGCCAGATCAGTGATGGCAGCATCGTCGCACTCTCCGCGCACGTCATCAAGATCTCCTTGTGGAGTCCAATCGCCATCGATCCCTACTGTGCTCCCGTTTTCACCACTGCGCAATCCTGTGGGGTCTCCTGTCGATCTCTTCCTATCATATGTATGTTTCTGCAGAGAAGGTGGCGTTGTAAAGATATAGTTTATACATCATAAATCAATCTATAATTAACCCACCATAGTGTAAATGTCGGAATCTTATAATTTAACTAAGATTTCGTTTAGATATATTTTAGTCCCGAGACATATTGATCCATTCACATATATGATCAAAATTTTACTTAACTTCCCTAGACTATAGAGACAACTTCTAAAATATCAAAATCCACCTCTATTATCCGGATGCTTCTATTGCCAAGTCACGAAATGAGTTTTTGCCACGAACGCACCCAGTACACTCCAATATGTCCAAAAATCATGTTTTGGTGCTTTTTGAACTTTTTCATTCCAGATAAAAACAACACACCCACGTGTGCCAATATCGGCATTAATTGATAAAAGTTCGTCGCGCGAGTCACGAAGTGAGTTTTTGCCACGAACGCACCCAATACACTCCAATATGTCCAAAAATCATGTTTTTATACTTTTTGAACTTTTTGATTCCGGTATATAACATCGCACCCGCGTGTGCCAATATCGACATTAATTGACAAAAGTTCACCTCGCGAGTCACGAAGTGAGTTTTTGCCACGAATGCACCCAATACATTCTAATATATCCAAAAATCATGTTTTGGTGTTTTTTGAACTTTTTCATTCCGGTTAAAAATAGAAATATGTGGCACACAAAAGATTCATTTCTAAATAATTAGTATAGTGAAAAAGGACATAAGAGAACTATGATATAATTGTACTTCTATATTCCTAATGTCTAAGTATACACTTAACACATACAAGCTTACAAGGCTAGGACTTAGTTATAGGCACCCATGTACTACCGAGAGAATACTCCCTGCTGATCTGCCAGCGTGGTTATAGAATTTACGCACTCTTACGTCATACCCGAATTGGAGGAGTACAAAGGACGGATTGGCCTCACTTTTCATGGGACATATCTGCATCCAATGGCATTTATCTAAGCACCATACTTATGCTAGTAAATAATGACATTAATTCCCCTAGAACTCCCACTATATGGATGGACAAGTTAAAGCTAGAACAGCCCATCAAGGTCATTGGATCGTTATCGTACCATAGATGACTAGTCTAATCAAGTGAAACATGTAAATAAAGTATATTATATTTATAAAGCATATAACTACTAAAGTAGTATATGAATTATAAACACAGGAAGGTAAAAAAAAAGATAATTCTATTAATTCAACTATAGTCTTACAAGGAGAGAATGGAGAGGGTAGAAGAGGAAGAGTAACAAGGTTAAGGAGGAAGAAGAAGATGAGCCCATTCAGTTGTATTGCAATCGCCCCTGAAGGAAATTACCAACTAACGTACGCGCGACAAGAAAAGAAGGGAAATGAGGGAGAAAGAACCTACCAAGGGTAAAACAGTCATTTCGTATCACCAATCCATGCTGACACGTAGATGTGTCATGCCACATAGACAAGAGTGGCAAAAAATATATTAAGAACTCTTATTTGTCCAACGATAAAAACGTAAAGGAATAAGTCCAAATACCCAACCCCCTCCCCCCTCACAAAAAAACATTAATTCGAAGTCCATTTAGCACCTAAACTTTAAACCGGATATTTAACTTCCAAACTTTGCACTACCATTCATATAAACTCCTAAGACGGGTTTGCAAAGTGTTTTTTTTATCAAATTTATATGTACGTTGGATAAGTTTGATGACGTGACATACACATTGTGCATATATGGTAAAATCTTTATTTAAATATTTCTTTTCACTTCCTTGCTCACTGACTTATAGAAGAGTACCAATATAATAAAAGTGTGACATCGCTATGATATAAATGGATGAGATACGTAAAATATATTAATATGCAAAATCATCCTACGGGTAATACGAATGGTATAGCAAGGATTGGCGTCCAATTTTAAATTTTAAGGTGGTAAACGGATTTTTATCGAAAGTTTTTATTCGGAGGGTATTTGGACCTTTTTACAAATTTAAAAGTGGCATTTAGAGAGTTGATACTTTTTATGTCGCAAAGTAATAATTTAAATGATGTATGGTTTTTGTGCTTGTTGAATTCGTTTGAGAAGAAAACAAAATTAGTAGTGCCTAAATTGGCGGGAGTGCCCTTGGGCGGGCTGCCGCATGCGACCACACACTTGTTGGCGCCCGCGTGGATCTCTCCATCTATACATGGGTGTTCGTCCACACATGTCTTGTTTAAAACCCAAAAAAAAACAAAAAAATAGATGCTCACAGATAGAAAGAAAAAGGAGGAGAGCAAGAATGAGAATGAGCAAGGCCCTCGCCGCCGTGGTGGCCATCTCCGTGAGCCTGAGCGCGGCCGCTATGGGCGTGGACGCGACGGTGGAGAGCACCTGCAGTGACGCGGCCGCCAGCGACAAGCGCGTCCACTTGGCGATGTGCCTGTCGCAGCTGGGGCACCACCGCGACGCGGACGCGTGGGGGCTTGCGAAGGCGGCAACCCTGGTGGGCGTGGACAAGGCGGACCTCGCCGCCGATGACATAAAGGAGCTAGAGGCCGGGGCAAGCACGGCGGGCATCAAGCCAGCGCTGGCGGAGTGCGCGAAGCAGTACCGGGGCGTGGGCTTCGCCTTTGCCAGCGCGCACGACGTGATCAACAATCGCGCCTACGACGTCGGGGAGAAGAAGCTGGACGAGGCCCTGTCCCTGACGCAGAAGTGCAACGCCGCCTTCGCCAAGATCGGCGTCCCGCTGCAGCAGCCGCTGGCCCAGCTCACCGCCGACACCATCCAGATCGCCATCATAGCTAAGGCTATCACCTGCCTCGTCAACGTCAACAATAATCCAGCTCTGGTTGCGGCTGCGGCTGCGGCTGCTGCAGCCAAGGCTCCCCAACAGAGCCAATACCCATAAATTTAATATCATATCATCCCTTTTTATTTGTTTTTTGGTTTTGGGCACAAATTCTGCCGGTGCCTTTGCTTTGAAAGACTACTAAATATTTTATAAATTCAAAACAACAACTACTCCGTAGTAGTGTACTACTCCACAAGCGATTGAAAGCCAAAAAAAAGATACTACTAATTGATTGATTGGTTGATTGATTGATTAAGGGGATATATGTGAATGAAGAATCAGGCCCAGACTCTCTTCTTGGGGATAAGGTCGACCGTCTTGACCTTGTCTATGCGAGCCGCGACGATGAAGTCATTGACGGTGAGGCCGCCGGCGGAGGGCGTCTGCAGCTCGGCCCTGACCTGGTTGGGGGCCTCGAAGACGACGGTGGCCGGGGCGCCGTCAACCGCGGCGTTGATCCTGGCGACGAGCTCGTGGCCGCAGGCTTCGTCCCTGACCTTCCAGACGCACTGCAGACGCATGCCGTCGGCGTCGTCGAGGAGGCGCCAGCCAACCACCTTGTGGAGGAGGCGGCGGGCGTCGGCAGCGTCGACGGGCGCGGGGTTAGGCTCGAGGGGGAGGCGCGCGATGGAGAGCACGGAGAGCGTGGGGATGAGGATGTTGTGGAGGGTGTCGACGTTGCCCAGCACCCTCTCGCCGAAGTTGCTCTCGATCTCCTCCGGGAAGGGGTCGCGCGCGCCAAAGTCGCCCAGCAGGTCGGCCATGGCCACCACCACGCTCTTTTGCTTCCTCCGCACGGCGAGCTGATGAGGCGGCGGCAGAGGAACCCGCCGTCCGAAGCAGCAGGCTGCTGCGGCTGCCGGCGCGAGGATGTGGTTGGTGAGCGCCATTGGATTGGATTGGAATGGCGATGAGGAACAGCTGCAGCCACCAGTCCACCACTCCACTCCAGCAGCGAGCCTCATCCTTTATCGTCATCGCCACACAGGCCCATGGGCCCACGCACCCCCCACTTCCTTCCTTCTAGTCCCTTCCAGTAGTACCATTCTTCTAGCCCCTTCCTCCATTTGTCCTTCATCAGCCGGCCACACATTTTTTTCTCTCTTCAAACATCCACTACTACTGGACTACCTTCGACAGAAAGAAGGGCTACATTTCACAACACCAAAGCACCACTAGCATCAATCCAAATGGTTGACTATTCAAAGTATAACAACATTACACAAACAAACATTGACAGGAAAAGCAACTCCTCGTGTATTTTTTTCCTTTTTCACGAAAGATAATATACAAGTCATACATGACAACCCTCATACGTCTGGAATACGATTCCTAGCGCACTCTTAAAAAATATGGTTAATTAGATCCATGCCATTAAAATTATGCAAGTTTCGAAACATGTCATTAATGTACGCCCGCTATGTTGCCCTGGGAGCTCAAGGTGCCGGAGAGCACCGGGTAGGTCCACCCGGGGCTCTTCACAAAGGTCGGCCTTGTCGCGTCAAGCACCAAGGTGGTCGTTGACGGCGAGTTGGAGCGCGTTGGGCAGCTGCTAGACGGAGGAGGCTATGAGGGTACATCAGGCAACGTTAGTGCAATGAGGGAGGTTGGAAGGAAGGTGCACGAGCTCGCCAGAGAGGAGAAGCAGCCGCTCTTTCCTCGGTCCTCGTTGCTTCGACATCGTCGTTGTCGGTGATATGGGCCCGGGGGTATGCGAAGTATGGGGAAGTCTCCTTCCCGTCCAGCCACGCGACCCTACAGCCTGGCTCTCCCCTCACATCTCGGACGACGCAGAGGCAGCCAGGGGGCCTCGGGGTGCCACGTCAGACCCCTCGGGCCCTCGTGCTACCTCGCCCCGAGGCCCTCGCCCGACCGCCACGTGGCGGGGGGGGGGGGGGGGGTGGGGATGAGTGGGTGTAAGTTCAAGTGCCTTAATTTGGTTTCGGTGATTAATGACAAATCTAATTATATGAGACTAACGTTTTTATGAGCCTTTCTTTGACTAGTCTCATTTGGATATGGAAGTAAAAATGATGAGAGGTATGTATTAAACTTCACATACTCTAACTAGGTCTCTCTTGTGGATCCAAAATATAGTGTGAGCTTCATATTTGATCTTTATTGATTATGTGCATATGCGTTCCTTCATATCCATATGTATGCACATCTTGAGAGGGAGCTTATTCTATATTTTGTTTATTATAAGATTTCTATCTTGATTTGAAATCATTTTTCATCTCATCTCTCTATATTGTTTATATCGGGTTATTATCCATCACCAAAGAGAGAAAAGATTGAAAGATCTTGGATTAAACAATTTGTGTAATTGTTATTTTGGTGATAGATGATAAACCGATGTTTATGGGATTAACCTCTCTTTTGCATAAGTTGTCTACTAGGTTATTTCCCGATAATGAGATGTGGAAGACATGCATTCTTTTGTGATGGACCTTAATCATGACAAGGATGAAATGCATAGAGATAAAACGATATGTACCACTTCTTATCTCCTACTTTTTGATAGGTTCATATATATGATTTCCATGTTATTGATATATAAGTGTGAGACTAATGTTTACTCGAATGTTATCTTATTTAGTCTCATTTACATTGAGAACATGGAGATCATGAAGGTATATGTTTTATGTTGGTCTACATCATTACTACATATGCCTTCTCTATATGTATAGGATAAACCCCATTGGCCATTCTCTAATTATGCATACACTTGCATCTCTTGTATATTTATTTGTATGCATATATTTAGGGGGAGCAAATCCTATACATTTATTGTGCATGTTCTAGATCCATGTTGTTCACCTATTATTTATATCTGATCTTTGCACTTGAGCTTGCATACGAGTATATGACACTTGTGATGTTAATGAATACTCAACAAACATATCCATATCTTTCATATGCAACTGGTTGGTCATCAAGTGAAGGATGACAACTGATTTGTTGAGACTAATGTTCTCCTTTGAGGTGTGAAAAGGAATAGGTCCTACTACGATGAGGCTAATGAATGACACCATGGGTTAGTGGTCACCAAGCCAAGGACATCGTCATGTTGGCAAGAATGAAGTCAAGCTTGTGATGAGAATAAAGTCTTGACAAAGGATGGACAAGACCTCAGCATAAACATGGTTCAACTGGATGGTCACAAGTGTTGATCTCGGCTCAAGCTTGACCCCAAGATGGATGGCGCAAGGCAAAGGTATAATGTAGCTAAGAATGTTTTCTTAGTCTTTTCCCGGTCTTGGTGTTTGGTGTAGACCGGATTTGCTAGATAGGCGCCGTACTATCAAGAGGGGTCTATGAAGCGAGCTTGTGGATGATCTTGTGCCATATTAGTTCATATGCATGTAGGTGCATTTTGTGGGCTTGTCTAACCAAGTGTGATGAGTTTTCTCAAGTCCTAAACCAAGAGATAAGTGGGCATGTCTAATAGGAGTGAGTGATATCTTGTGGGTATGTCCGGTGGATATCCTTTGGAGTGTGAGCCCTTTATCCTTGACTTAAGTTGTGTTTATTGGATGGATTTTTCATGGGTTGGATGGCCCTTTGAATAAGCTTTCCATAGAGTCCAAGAACGCCAAATTTCGAGACCCGAGTCAAGAGATATCGCCGTTTTACTAACGGTCGGTTGAGCTGAAAAGTGACCTGCGGTCTGACCGTGGGCCTTAGGCCGGTCTGATCGGGTCTGTTAGCCGGTCTGACCGGCGTGGTAAGGCCGGTCTGACCGGCCCCACTGGTCTGTTGCACTGGTCTGGTTTTTGGTGGCGATACAGAGCTGCCAGAGCCGTAACCGGTCAGACCGAGTCGACGGCGGTCTGACCGAGCCGTGGACGGTCTGACCGGCCACTACACTGCGGTCAGACCGGCCAGGTTGAGTAGGCTCAATGATTGCCCTGTAATGGCTAGTTTTCTAGCCGTTACAAAGTAGTCCGGTCTGACCGGCCTCACAACGGCGGTCTGACCGACAGAGCACAAAGTTGGGGATTTCGGTTCCAACGACTAGTTTTGGTGGTTGGGGGTATATATACCCACTCCCCAGCAGCAAGGGTAAGGTTTTGGCACTCCATTGCATTATCTTGAACCCTTCCAAGAGCTCTCACACCCTTGTGCACTTAGTTTATCTAGTGAGGTGTTAGAGAGTGAGTTAAGCCAATCCAAGTGTGTCGGTGACATGGGACCGGGGGTATCTTGACTAGAGGTTTGGGGCAGCCGCGGTCACCCACGTGGCCTGACCCCCTCGGGGGGGTCGGGCCCGAGGGTGATGTGGCCGCCCCTCCCTCTGTCTCCCCGAGGGGTCGGGCCGCTCCCGTTTCGGCCCCAAGGGCTGGGACGCCCCGACCCCCTGTGGTTTTGATGCCACGTGTATTGGTTAGGTGAGCACAGCGGGGCTCACCTAACCGCATTTATAGCGGGTTGGACAAGCGCACCACGCCGCATTCAATGCGGCGCAGCGCTCGCTTATCCGGTCCGTAACCGGTCACAGTGTGTGACCGGTCACAGACCGGTCAGATCGCGGGTTAGGTGGCAACAGGCGGCCTGTCACACGCCTCGCCCCGTCCCGTCGGAATGATGAGAGCCTCTAGGCACTCGTCCCTAGCCGGAGCCGGCGTGCTAACTCCTGAAGTTAACACGTCAGTCCCGGCTAGATTCATACCAGGCTTCATCGCAACCATTACAAGGAAGTCATTTTATGAAGAAGGGCTGACGTGTGGCATGCTAAACTGACGTGCGGCATGCTAAACTGACGCGTGGTAGACAAGAATGACCGGTTTGTGACTGGTCTGACGCCGGTCACGTCATCAGCAAACAACCGTGCTCCCACGTTGCACCTGCTTCCGGTGGAGTGGAGGTTGGTATGACCCATCCCATCGGAGGGTCATTCGGACAGCAGCCATTGCAAATCTCCGCCCATTAATGAAGGAAGGACAGGGATATCCCGGTGTCAGGCGAAGGTACGAGCCAAGTTTTGGTCAAAATAGGATGGGTCCCCACCCAAAAGAAGGGTAGGTAGAAATGGTGTATGTGGTATCCCCTTGAGATATAAAAGGAGGACCATGCCTACCAGGACGGGGGGAACGGGAGGAAGAGAAAAGGGAGAAGAAAAGGGGAGCTCGTGAAAGGAAGAGCGGAGCTCATAGAGGAGAGAGAGAGGGAGAGGGTCTCTAGAGTTTGAACTCTCTTGCTCTCCAGCTCTTTGTAACTCCTTCATACACAGATCCACCAGAACACAGGAGTAGGGTATTACGCTTCTCAGCGGCCCGAACCTGTCTACATCGCCCGTGTCTTGTGCATTTGCTCTCTCACGAAACATTCCACAGATCGAGGGCTTAGAATCTCACCTAGCGTCCCCGGCCGAACCGGCAAAGGGGGGCCCGCGCGGTCTCCCGGTGAGGAGCCCCACGCTCCGTCATCTGGCGCGCCAGGTAGGGGGCGCGTGTGTTTTTCTAAGCTCTCGTCCTCTTTCGTGTGCGCCAAGCTTCTCCCGCTCAGCCCAATGGCCGAACGGGAAGTGGCGCACAACCTCTCTCCAAGCGCTAGCGGTGACGACGGGGAGCAGAACCCGCGCCGTCGAGCTCGTACTCCACCGCCCCCCTCTCGCCGAAGTCTTAGGTGGGAGGAGGCGCTCGAGGGGGTCAAAAGATCCACGACTTCGCCGCCCACGAGCGATGAAGAAGGACGGCGAGACGGGGAGCGTCGCCTCCTCGTCTACGGCGATGGTAGCACGCCCCAGGGCGCGCTCCAAGCTGCGGGCGCGCTCTTGCGTCACCCGCCTGTCGTCCCCGATCCAGAGACTCCAGCCCGACGTTGGCTGGATGACGTGGCCGACTTGGTCATGACGGCACAGCAGCGCCTAGGCGCCGGTGGGCGGTCCTCCGCCACCAAGGCCTCTGGCGCTGCTACCGTCGGCTCCGTGTCGTCGAGGCGGAGGGCGCGGCGAGCGGCGGCCGTTACCCGCCGTTCGTCAGCCATTCCCTCGTCAACGCCTCCGACCCAAGAAGATGTGCGTAGGGGGCCGGATGCCCGCCTCAGTATCGAGCGCCGGCGCAATGGTCGTCGTGCTGCCCACGCAACGGAAGGCGCTTCCTCGTCCGGAGCGCCATTTCGGTTCGGGTGCGGGGACCAGCCCCCCGTGCCCCCGGTTGGTGGTGTCGGCTGTCGAGCCTTCGGAACGTCCATTGGCCCCCAAGGTTCCGGCCCACCATCACCGAAAAATATGACGGAAGCGTCAACCCCGCCGAGTTTCTTCAGGTCTACACGACCGGGATCGAGGCCGCCGGGGGTGACGACAGGGTCATGGCGAATTTCTTCCCCATGGCCCTGAAGGGACAGGCGCGGGGTTGGCTAATGAACTTGCCACCCGCGTCGGTCCACTCTTGGGAGGATTTGTGCCAGCAGTTCACCATGAACTTCCAAGGCACATATCCGCGCCCAGTTGAAGAAGCCGACTTGCATGCGGTACAGCGAAGGGACGATGAGTCTCTTCGCTCGTACATTCAGCGGTTTTGTCAAGTCCGCAACACACAACCATGCATCCCCGCACACGCGGTAATCTACGCGTTCAGGGGGGGCGTGCGGCACAACCGCATGCTCGAAAATATCGCCTCCAAGGAGCCCCAGACCACCGCGGAGCTTTTTCAGCTCGCGGACCGTGTGGCTCGCAAGGAGGAGGCCTGGACCTGGAATTCCACCGGTTCCGGTGTGGCAGCTTCGGCCGCCCCCGGATCCGCCGCTCGGTCAGGGCGGCGGGACAGGAGGAGGAAGAAGAGGTCGGCCCATTCCAACGACGAGGGACACGTCCTCGCCGTCGAGGGAGCTTCGCGGGCCACCCAAAAGGGGAGGCCTGCGAGCGACAAAAAGAAGGAGGCCGGCGCTCCCAGCAGGGAGCGCCCGACCGGCAAGTGGTGCACCGTGCACAACACCTCCCTCCACGACCTCGCGGACTGCCGCGCGGTCAAAAGTTTGGCTGAGCGGACGAGGAAGTGGGAGGAGGAGAGGAGGCAGGAGCGCCGTGAGGGCAAGGCCCCGGCGGCTCCCTCCGGCAACCGGCGAAGTGAGGCCAAGCAGAAGGCCCCCGCCGAGGACATCGACGATGGCGACGATGACCTAGGGTTCCAGGAGCCTGGGGCCACCATCGCCACCGTCGATGGGGGAGCGTGCGCTCACGCTTCTCGTCGGAGCCTCAAGGCCATGAAGCGAGAGCTTCTGGCCGCGGCCCCTACCCATGAGGCGATGCGGCGGGCGCGGTGGTCGGAGGTTGCCCTCACCTTCGACCAGACCGACCACCCGCCGTGCGTTGCCCGGGGAGGACAGATCGCGATGGTGGTTTCCCCCACCGTTTGCAACGTGAAGTTGGGGCGTGTCCTCATAGACGGGGGTGCAGCCCTCAACATCCTTTCCCCCGCAGCCTTTGACGCCATCAAGGCCCCGGGGATGGTGCTTCGGCCGTCCCAGCTGATTATCGGTGTGACGCCGGGGCACACTTGGCCGCTAGGTCATATCGACCTCCCGGTCACCTTCGGTGGATCCGCCAACTTCCGCACGGAGCGGGTGAACTTCGATGTGGCGGACCTCAGTCTGCCCTACAACGCGGTCCTGGGGAGGCCCGCGTTGGTGAAGTTCATGGCGGCGGTCCACTATGCCTACCTCCAGATGAAGATGCCGGGCCCCGGTGGCCCCATCTCTGTCCATGGCGACCTCAAAGTCGCGCTTGCTTGTATAGAGCAGCGCGCGGACCACCTCGCCGCCGCGTCCAAGCCCGAGGGTGGCAACGAGAGGCTCAGCACCTCCGTCCCAGCCACCCCGAGGCAGCGGATGATCACGTGTGACGAGGTCCCGGTCAAGGAGGTTGCCCTGGGCGATGGCCCGTCCAAGACCACACGAATCGGTGGTCTTCTGGACGGCAAATAGGAAGACGCGGTCGTCTCCTTCCTGCGGGCAAACGCCGACGTCTTCGCCTGGAGACCGGCTGACATGCCCGGGGTCCCCAGAGAGGTGATTGAGCACCGTCTCGCCGTGCGGCCGGGCGCAAGGCCGGTCCGGCAGAAAGTGCGGCGGCAGGCCCCGGAACGTCAAGCCTTCATCCGCGAGGAGGTGGCGCGACTTCTGGAGGCCGGATTCATCCGTGAGGTCCTCCATCCGGAGTGGCTGGCGAACCCGGTCGTCGTTCCTAAGGCGAACGGCAAGCTTCGGATGTGCATCGACTACACCGACCTTAACAAGGCATGTCCTAAGGACCCTTACCCCCTGCCACGCATAGATCAGATTGTCGACTCCATCGCGGGGTGCGACCATTTGTGTTTTCTAGATGCATACTCTGGTTATCATCAGATTCGCATGGCTAGGGAGGATAAGGAAAAAACTGCATTCATTACCCCCATAGGAACTTATTGTTATACGACAATGCCTTTCGGGTTAAAGAATGCAGGTCCTACTTTTCAGCGTACTACTCGAATTTCTTTGGGTAGCCAAATAGGACGTAATGTTGAGGCCTATGTTGATGACTTGGTTGTGAAAACGCGCAACCAAGAGACCTTACTCTCGGATCTAGCGGAAACTTTCGAAAGTCTCCGCTCCGCCCGCATAAAGCTGAACCTCGATAAGTGCGTGTTCGGCGTGCCTGCGGGCAAGCTTCTCGGGTTCTTGGTCTCTGCCCGAGGCATCGAGGCCAACCCCGAGAAGATACGAGCTATAGAGCGGATGCGCCCCCCAGCAAGCTTAGGGATGTGCAATGCGTCACCGGCTGCATGGCCGCCCTAAGTCGGTTCATATCGAGGCTGGGAGAGAAGGCGCTACCCCTATTTAAGCTCCTCAAACGCTCCGGGCCGTTTATCTGGACGGAGGAGGCTGAGCGGGCCTTCACTCAGTTGAAGGCGTACCTCAGTTCTCCCCCAGTCCTGGTCGCCCCGGAGCCAGATGAGCCGCTGCTACTTTACCTGGCGGCAACCCCGCAGGTGGTCAGCGCGGCGTTGGTTGTGGAGCGCGACGAGGACAACCCTCACCCCGCGCATCCCCACCTTGTGTCGACTCGACCCGGGAGAGAGCAGGCAGGAGAGGCCCCCGAGCCGAACGGCGGCCCGAGGCCCCCGACGGCCGGAGCTGGCCCTCCGCCTGCTTGTCCGACGGTGCCAGGCTCCCCCGACCCCCAGGATGGCCCCGGGGCCACTGCGGGAAGGCCGCGCCTGTCGCCCGACGACCTCCGACCCCGAGGTCGTCGGCACAGAAGCCGAGTGCGCCCCGCGCGGCCTCTCGGACGAAGAGCGCCCTGGAGATGCGGCCCCTAGCGAAGGGGATCGGCCCCGCCGAAAGGTGCAGCGGCCCGTCTACTTCGTTAGCGAGGCCCTCCGGGACGCTAAGACCCGATACCCTCAGGCCCAGAAGATGCTTTATGCTATTCTGATGGCTTCAAGGAAGTTGCGCCATTATTTTCAGGCGCATCGGGTCACGGTGGTTACGTCTTACCCCCTTGGCCAAATCTTGCATAACCGAGATGGTACTGGACGGGTGGTGAAATGGGCAATCGAACTCTCTGAGTTCGATTTGCACTTTGAACCACGCCACGCGATCAAGAGCCAGGCCCTCGCCGACTTTGTGGCAGAGTGGACCCCGGCCCCTGAGCCCATCTCCGTCCCCGAGACCAGCTCGGGCCCCTCGCAGCTGCCTCACACCGCCTACTGGGTGATGCAGTTCGACGGCTCCTTGTCTCTTCAAGGCGCCGGTGCGGGGGTCACGTTGACCTCGCCGAGCAGAGACGTCCTCAGATACATGGTCCGCCTCGATTTTCGGGCGACCAACAATATGGCGGAGTACGAGGGACTCCTTGCGGGACTCAGAGTGGCAGCTGGACTGGGGATCCGCCGCCTCCTGGTGTTAGGCGACTCCCAGTTGGTCGTCAACCAGGTCTCCAAGGAGTACCAGTGCTCTGACCCGCAGATGGACGCTTACGTGCGCCAGGTTCGGCGTATGGAGCGCCATTTTGACGGGATAGAGCTTCGGCACGTGCCCAGGCGGGATAACGCGGTCGCCGACGAACTCTCAAGGCTCGCTTCCTCGCGAGCCCAGACCCCACCGGGCGCCTTTGAAGAAAGGCTTGCCCAGCCGTCGGCGCGACCCGACCCCCTAGGGGAGACGGACACGCCTGAACGGCCCCCGAGGCCCGTCGGAGTCCAGGCCTCGGGACCCGAGGGGAGCGTTCCCGGCTCCCCTAGATTGATTGCTTGGATCGCTGAGGTCCAGGCATACCTCACAGATAAGACTCTACCCGAGGACCGCGAAGGGAGTGAACGCGTCCAGCGCATCTCCAAGCGCTACGTGCTGGTGGAAGGGACCCTCTATCGGCGCGCGGCTAACGGAGTCCTCCTGAAGTGCATTCCTCGGGAACAAGGCGTCGAGCTTCTTGCCGATATCCATGAAGGCGAGTGCGGAGCCCACTCCGCCTCACGCACCTTGGTTGGCAAGGCCTTTCGCCAGGGTTTCTATTGGCCGACGGCTCTCAACGATGCGGTTGACCTGGTCCGGCGGTGCAGGGCGTGCCAGTTCCACGCCAAGCAAACCCATCAGCCAGCCCAGGCCCTGCAGACCATACCTCTTTCATGGCCGTTTGCTGTCTGGGGGCTCGATATCCTGGGTCCGTTTAGGCGGGCCCCGGGCGGTTTCGAGTATCT
Source organism: Oryza sativa Japonica Group (assembly GCF_034140825.1). Lineage (NCBI taxonomy): Eukaryota > Viridiplantae > Streptophyta > Magnoliopsida > Poales > Poaceae > Oryza > Oryza sativa. Next base: position 44,901 of record NC_089037.1, read on the forward strand.
GTATGTCGCTGTCGACAAGTTCACTAAGTGGCCCGAGGCTTACCCGGTCATCAAGATCGATAAGCACTCCGCGCTTAAATTCATCAGGGGCATTACTGCTCGGTTTGGGGTGCCTAATCGTATCATTACGGATAACGGCACCCAGTTCACTAGTGAACTCTTCGGTGACTACTGCGAAGATATGGGCATCAAGCTCTGCTTCGCCTCTCCCGCCCACCCCAGAAGCAATGGCCAAGTGGAGCGCGCCAACGCAGAAATCCTCAAGGGCCTCAAAACCAAAACCTTCAATATCCTCAATATGGAGGAGTTGCCAGCGGTGCTCTGGGCGAACCGAACCACGCCAAGCCGAGCAACCGGGGAAACGCCTTTCTTCCTCGTCTACGGCGCGGAGGCGGTTCTCCCATCCGAGCTCACCCTGAGGTCCCCTCGGGCCACCATGTACTGCGAGGCTGATCAAGATCAGCTTCGCAGAGATGACCTCGACTACTTAGAAGAGCGAAGGCGGCGCGCGGCCCTCCGAGCCGCGCGCTACCAGCAGAGCCTGCGGCGCTACCATCAGCGCCACGTCCGGGCCCGATCACTCTGCGTCGACGACCTCGTCCTACGCCGCGTCCAAACGCGTGCTGGACTGAGCAAACTCTCACCAATGTGGGAGGGTCCGTATCGAGTGATCGGCGTCCCCCGGCCGGGCTCCGTTCGGCTGGCCACGGGCGACGGCACAGAGCTGCCTAATCCGTGGAACATCGAACACCTTCGTCGCTTCTACCCCTAGTGGGAGTCGGGTGTCAGGTCTCGGGCTCGGGCCAACCCCGCACCCCCCCGGGCGTGCAGGGTTGGCCGGGGGCTACCACATGCATATCCTTATCTTTTTTCTCTTCCGTATTTCAATAAAAGCATTTTCGATTTCCTGAGGACTGTGTCTGTGCCATCGTTTCCTTTTGAAGAATCTTGGCTTGAAGTAGCATGCTCGTGCCCGACCCTGCCCTCGGTGGCCCGGGCCGGCTAAAATCGCCAAACGGGGCCCAGAACCGAGCCGTGCCCCGGGGCGTGGTGAACTCCGGGGGGGAATCGGCAAAGGCCCACAATCGGGTCATCCATAACCCTCGGTCACCACGTTCTCGGCCTGGCCAGTCTCGACACGCGGATCTCCCTAGGCACTAGCCCCGACCCGCGCCGCTTGAGGTTGGGACCTGGGCACGAGCCCTCGTTCAATCCAAGACAAAGAAGGACCGCGGCACAGACCATCCTCGTCTCATACACTCAACAAACAGAGTTGACACAAAAATTTCTTCTTTATTTGATTGCAGATTGAATTAGTTTATACAAGAAGGGGGCCCGAAGGCCTCAGAAGAAGAAAGAAAAAGCTATTTAAGATTGGCGGGGGCCTGGGGGCTCACGCCGACGCGCCCGGGTCGCCGGCCTCATCGTCGCTGTCGTCCGCACCACCGTCACCGCCCTCCTCGTCGGAGTCGAGGGCGAACACGAGCCGAGGAGCCGTACCCTCGAAGCTGTGGACGATGTGGTCGGCGGCGTCCCGGACCTGCGCGCGCGCACCATCCTCGGTTCCAGGAGGGAACTCGTCCAGCGCTGCCCACGGGGAGAAGTCAGGGTCCTTGGCCTGGTAGCTTGCCAGTACGAGCTCCACCGTCCCCCGGGCGAGGTCCCTCGAGGATGACTTGATCGTCTCCTCGAGCTCCTCGGGGAGCCGCTGGAGGGTCCCGGCCATCTCTGAGAGGCGCTGGGCGAGGCCCCCCTGGTTGGCGGCGTATTTCGCGGTCCGCCCTCCCCAGAGGCCCGCCTGTCGCCCGGCACGGTCTAGACGGGAGACGGCGTCCCGAAGCATGCCGGGCCCTACCTCGCCCGCCAAGCGGAGGGCTTCGACCTCCCCGGCGGACGAGTCAAGCGCGCCCTGCAGCTCGGCGATGGTGTGTTCAGCGGCTGCGAGACGGGCGGCTAGGTCGCCGTCGCCTGCGGCCGCCCCGCCGCTGCGCGCCCTCGCGTCCAGCTCCCTTGCCCGCGCCTCGAGCTTAGCGGCCCGCTGATCCAGTGCGGCCCTCTCGGCGCGGGCACCTTCCAGATTGTGGCGCGCCTGCTCCTCCCGCGCTGCCTCGCGGAGGGACAGGCTGTCCACCAGCCTTTGCGCCGCGGCCTCGGCCTCCTCGAGAGCTCGCTCCCGCTCGGTGAGCGCATCCTCGCGGAGGCGGAGTGCGGACTCCTCTTCGGCACAGGCGGCCTCGTGCGCCGCCAGTGTTGCCTCCCGGATAGCGACGGCGGCCTCGCGGTCCGCCAGGTCTCTCTCCTTCGCGCGGGCGCGCTCTTCCAGCGCCGCGGCGCGAGCCTCAAGGGCCTCTTCGCGCCGCCGGGACGCCGCCTCGTTCTCCGCCGCCCGCCGTTCCCGGGCAGCGGCGGCGTCAAGGACCCCCCGGGCGGCGTCGAGCTTCTTCTCTAGCTCCGCCGCCCGGTTCCCGTATTGGAGGCGGAGGTCGTCCCGCGCCTCGTTCAGCACGGCGGTGGCGATGAGGGCAGTCTCCCGCTCCTCCTCCACCTCCCTGGCGATCTCCGCCAGCTCCCTCCGATGGGCCTCGAGCTCTGAAGTGTGCCGGCGGTGTGCCTTGCGGCCCGCCTCTACCATGGCCTCCACCGAGCGTCTGTCACGTCCTGATAAATTCATCCCGAAATAAAAATCATTCCCTAAAAGGAATAATAGAATTAAATTAAAATTCGAAAAGAAATTGGCAAACACTAAAATACGTACCAGAAAAATTCGAATGTGGCCCGGAGAATTTTTGTTAAATTCTCCTTGGTCTAAAAGGAGCCCTCAAATTTTACTTGAATTTTCAGAGCACAAATAATAATTAAGAAGAAATAAACAAAGTTAAAAAGGTTTTATAAAAAGAAAAACCCTAAAAAAGTTCCCTTTCCCTCCCCCTCTCCCTCTTGGGCCGGTCCGGCCCAGCTCCCTCCCCCTCCCTCTCCTCTCCCCGCGGCCCATTCGGCCTCCTCCCCGCGCGCGTGCCGCTGACGGGCGGGCCCGCCCGCCTCCCTCGCTGACGGGTAGGGCCCACCCGTCATCCCCTTCCTCCCGCCGCTCCCGCCGCCCCGCCCGCGCCCTAGCGCCGCCGCCGCCGCCGTGAATCCCGCCGCCCCCGTCCGCCCCGCGTGCAATCAAGAGGGGGGGAAATATTCCCCGTGATTCCCTCCCTCTTTCCCCCCATTTTTCCCTCCCTCTCTCCCTCGGATTCATTTGGAAACCTCTCTCCTAACCTCGCCGGCGCCATCAATGGCGACCGGATCTTCCGCGCCCGTTTCCCCCTCGTCCGGCCGCTCTCTCCCCCTCCCAACCCTATATAAACCTTCCCCGTGCCTCCCTCCACCGTTTCCGCCACTCGCCGCCCTCTCTCCCCGTCGGAATCGAGCTCGCGCCGTCGCTCTCTCTCTCCGCCGTCACCGCCGAGCTCCGGTCCGCCGCCGTCGTCGCCCCGGACCACCTCCCGCCTCGGCGTCGCCACCTTCGGCTTCACCGCATCCCCGGCGACCTCGTCCACCCCTCCGTTTCGCACGCCGACCGCCGGAGCACCGTCGACCCCGTCCACCCGAGCCGCGCCGCCGCCTTCCTCCGCTCCGGTCGCCGTTCCCGTCGTCGCCGTCGACCCGGGGTGAGCCGTGGACCGCTGATTCGTTTCCCCCTTCCCTCCCCTCTCTCGGCCGCCGCTCCGCCGTACCTATGGCCGCCGCCGGCGACCATAGGGACGCGGGCGCGCCGCCTCCCGTCGGCTGTGCCGGCGTGGCCGCCTTCGGGCGCGCCCCGCGGCTGCCGTGTGGGGCCCGGCTGTCAGCCGCCCGCGCCCTTAGGTGCGGCTGACGCGTGGGACCCACGGCGCCGGCCGGTGCGAGCCCGGGTGCGCCCGGTCCACCGTGGACCGTGGGGCTGCCGCGTGGGCCCCACCCCCCGTGGACCCGGTCCGCGCGCCCCTCCCCTCGGCTGACGCAATAAATCTATTTTAAATTAAAATTTAAATGAAGAAATTCGCAAATATTCATTTAAAGAGCATATAAACTTCAAATGGCCATAACTTGGCCATTTGAACTCGGAATTGGACCGTTCAAGTCTCTAATTTTTCCTTAAGAAGTCAAGAACCCATTTTTGTGCTTTGTTTCTGCTTGTTATATGGAGTTTATTAGAGTAAAAGCCTTTTCTTTTCCGTTGGTCGTGTAGACGCTGCAGCTTCGGAAGATCCGCTCTTCGTGGAAGTTGAAGCCGGCGTTTGGGAAAGCGAGCAAGGCAAGTCACATCATCCTTGAACATATTGAATCCCAGTTTATAAAATTATGTTGCTTTAAAATTATTGCATTATCGCTTTATTTAAATTCCCGCGTTATCACTGTTTTATCTAGCCATGCCTATTTACCTTTGTTATGACCTTATTATTATTATTGTTATTATTACCTTGTTCACCCTAGGATAAACAAAACCCCAACTAGTGGGTACTCTATTCATGGTTCCACTAGTATGAATTTAGGTAGATGCTTCGCTGATTAATTAGGCAACATTAGGTGGTTTTATAACTTTAGACTTTGGGAATTCTCATATCATTTGGACACTATGGAATGGTTGGCTTATGTTGGAATTGGACACACACCTCCCCCTCTATTCAAAACCCCCAAAATGGTTTTAGGCTGGGCTCGAGGTGCGTGGTTGGGTTTTGTTAGTCGTACCTCGGGTACTATAAGGATTAAGCTCGGGCCTCTGTTGCAAAGCACTACCGTACTTCCACATGTCTAGTGGGTAAGGCTTAGTTTGTGGCTCAGTCTGGTTATAAACAAAAGTACACGGATGGAGATGGACGAAGTCGGGGGTCGATGGACATCTCTAGGACAAATGAAGGCTACACGAGCTGCGGCCCGGTAGTCGAGATGTCATGGCACAGGGCCGGTGTCCTGCTGCTGGGGGCTCAGTCCTGCCTACTTGTCCCGGGGGTTCCGGCCGTAGGTAGGGTTGGGTCGGTACTCTTGTTTATGGCTAGGATGGGTTGGGAACTATGTCACGTCTTCCGTCCTTATACCGTGGTGGTATGTGGCACGTGGTTACACATGAGGAAGATGTGTCTTGTGGGTAAAGATGTACACCTCTGATCAGAGTATAATCTATTCGAATAGCCGCGCCCTCGGTTATGGGCAAGCCGAGCAATGTACCCAAGTTAGTGTTTTAATTCTTAAAACCTGCTTAACAACTAAAATGTGGAATGGTTGGCCTGGGTTGGCTTGGGACGAGCTGGGACCCAGGGTCGGGTTGCCAGTTCGGTCTGAATCATCGTAGGCCTTGGGTTAAGGCAGGTTCGTGTGGGTCCACGGCCTTGATTAATAATATTGTATAGCTCTAGGATCGTGTTTACAAAATAGCTTTGGGCAACTAAGTGACTTTTAAATGCTGTTTACTGCAAAACTTAACCCCTATATTATTATCCCCTTGTACCCCCTTGCATTAATTATGCATCTCCGGTGTGGCTTGCTGAGTACTGTGATTGTACTCATTCTTGCTCAATCTTTTCCCCCCCCTTCAGTAAGAGAAGCTTTGGAGAAGATGTCTTAGGTGGAGTCCTGGCTTATACCCTAGTTGAGCGCCTGTGAAGATGGAGCCGTAGGCCCGCTAGTCCGCTGCTGTTTATTTTTGATTGTCAGGCCTTAAGTGCCTTTGTAATAATGTAAATATTATCGATATAATAAAGATGTGCCTTTTGTATCATGTTTGTGTGGTGTACCCCGGCTTTTCCTGGGACGGGGATCAATACACTAGCGTTCGGGAAAAGGCAATTTTCTCGGTCGCGACAGCGTCTCCCCTCTTCGACACGCGCCCACGCCGCGTCGAGCTCCGCCCGCTCTGCCTGTAGGACCTCCATCTGGGCACTTAACCCGTCCAACACCGTGGTGTTCGCGGCGGCCAAGGCCTGCAGAAGGAGCTCCGCGCTCAATGGGGCAGCGGAAGGCATGGGGGAGAGCCGCCTCGGTAAGGATGCCGCACGGCTCGGCCCGCCGATCGACGTGCCGGACTCGGGGACGTCCCCCGAAGCTGGCTCGTCCTGAGCGTCGCCCGAGGGGTCGGGCCCGAGCGGTGCGCCAGCGGCCTCATCGTGGGTGGCCTCGGAAGTCATCGTCGCCTCGGGCGGAGTCGGGTCGGGGGCTTGGCAGGCCGCCTGGCGTGCGCGCGCCGCCTCCGTCTCCCGGACGGACTCCTCGGCCCGGCGGAGTCTGGTCTCCTCCCAAACGGCTTCGTCAGCCTGGCGAGCCCGGACGGCCTCCTGGGCAGCTTCTTCGGCTTCCTGGAGGTGGTTTGTGGCTTCTCGCCGGTCAGCTTCCCGCCTCCGGGCCTCCGCGGTCGCCGTCTCCTCGGCCTCAGACCGGCCGGACTTGGAATGGCAGGAAGGGCGCGATGGGATCTCGCTGAGGCAGAAGAAAAACCAGAAGACGAAAAATGGGTGAGTGAAAACTTGCCTTGGGAGATGGGAGAATGAATACGGCCGCAGTGGGCGCGGGGACGAACCTGCGAGGAGGTCGGCTAAACGACCACCTTGGGGGGAGATGAGCTTTCCCCGGCATGGTTCGATCCCCCCTATCTTGCGGAGCCGCTTCTTTTTTCGCTCCCCCTCGGGCTGCGACGTCGGCACAGCACCCTCCGGGCGCCTGCTGCTGGCACGCACCGCCCCGCCCCCTCAGGGAGGAGATGGGGAGGGGGTATCCTCCTGTTTCCTCTTCCCCCGGGCGTCGGCAGGGCGGCTGCCCCCCGGGCCCCCGTCACGGGGCCCAGAAGCACGACCCCCTCCCGGGGTAGATTGTTCCCCCCTACGGCTCCCGCCCGCGCCATCGTGGCCTCGAGGAGCCCGCTCCCCTGACGCCCCGACCGCCTGCATGATGGTCAGGATGTTGGCGCGCTCTGGATCGCTGCAGAGGGGGAGGACACCTTGGGGGATGAGGAATGCCTCCACGGAGCTGAGATTCAACACCCGTTGGATCACTATCTTGAAGTCCTCAGGGTCCCAGTCCCATTTGCGCCCATGGTGGGTCCTCATGATGTCCTCGGGCCCGGTGTACTCCCAGGCGCCCCGGGCGCACCGCTGGGGTGGCGCGATCCGGTGACGAAGGTAATCGCCGTACACCATGGCCCCCGTAAGCCCCTGGGATCGCAGACCAGCCAGGCGGTCAAGAACGGCGTCGTAGCCGTCTCCCAGATCTACCGGCGCCCGCCAGCTGGAGGCCTGCGCCGGGGGCTGGCTCGGAAGTCGGAGGCGCGCTTCGTCGGCGAGAGGGGTGTTGAACCAGTCGCTCTTCCAGTCGTCCCACTTCTTGTGAAGGACGCAGGGAATGTAGCGGTTCAGCACCGGCCCCCGCGGCTGGAAGTAGCAGCCACCAACTACCGACGGTGGCGACACCGGCTGTACGGTGAAGAACCACCGGAACTGCCGAAGAGATGGGCGCACCCCGATGAACATCTCGCACAGGTGCGCGAAGATGGCCAATGTCATTACCACGTTGGGGGTGAGGTCCGCCATCTGGAGATCATAAAGCTCCAGAACATCCATGAAGAAAGAAGAGAATGGCGGGACCAGCCCTGCCATTGCGAAAGAGAGGAAGAAGACGGACCGCCCCGGGTAGTGTGGCGCCGGGCGTCCCTCGCCCAGCGCGACCACCTCCCGGCCGGTGGCAGATTCCGGCATGAATCGGCGCGGCAGCCCGGCCTGCCTCTCGCTCACGATGCGAGAAGGCGGCAGCACGCTACCATCGAGCGGTGCGGAGCCCCGTGCCATGACGCCGGCGGAGGAGGGATTTGAGAGCGAGTGAGTGCGGCGAGGGTAGGGCACAGGAAACGAGAAGTTAGAGCACAAGCGGCGAAGGCAAGGGGAATAATGGCGAGAGGAAGGAAACGAATCTCTTCCTCGGCGTCTTTATACCCTCGCCAACGCTATGCCCGGCTCCTCGCTTCCCGCTTCCACTATCTCGCCCCCTCGTTTCTCGCGCCCACTCCTCCACTAATCCCGCTCGCCCGTTTGCGGCGCACGAGGCGGATGTGCGGCCGTGGCAGTCGAGATGGGACATATCGTGCGCGCGTTAACTACGCTCGCCGACCGATGCACCATCATCACATCTCCAGGCGAGACGAACCGACTCGTCCCGATTCGCGCGCTACTCAAGTAATGTAGCCGTCTTGAAGAAAGCCGCTCATTATTGTCGGTCGTTTTTCCCTTGCCGATGCGCGCGATTTGCGACCATTGGATTCCTGCCCGCCTGTAGAGACCGGCCCCACTTGTCACCAGGCCTAAGGAGTGGCGTCACGCCCGAGCGTTTTCCTCAAGGAGGGCGATCGCCCTGGCATAACGCCGGGGGTATCTTGACTAGAGGTTTGGGGCAGCCGCGGTCTCCCACGTGGCCTGACCCCCTCGGGGGGGTCGGGCCCGAGGGTGATGTGGCCGCCCCTCCCTCTGTCTCCCCGAGGGGTCGGGCCGCTCCCGTTTCGGCCCCGAGGGCTGGGACGCCCCGACCCCCTGTGGTTTTGGTGCCACGTGTATTGGTTAGGTGAGCACAGCGGGGCTCACCTAACCGCATTTATAGCGGGTTGGACAAGCGCACCACGCCGCATTCAATGCGGCGCAGCGCTCGCTTATCCGGTCCGTAACCGGTCACAGTGTGTGACCGGTCACAGACCGGTCAGATCGTGGGTTAGGTGGCAACAGGCGGCCTGTCACACGCCTCGCCCCATCCCGTCGGAATGATGAGAGCCTCTAGGCACTCGTCCCTAACCGGAGCCGGCGTGCTAACTCCTGGAGTTAACACGTCAGTCCCGGCTAGATTCATACCAGGCTTCATCGCAACCATTACAAGGAAGTCATTTTATGAAGAAGGGCTGACGTGTGACATGCTAAACTGACGTGTGGCATGCTAAACTGACGCGTGGTAGACAAGAATGACCGGTTTGTGACTGGTCTGACGCCGGTCACGTCATCAGCAAACAACCGTGCTCCCACGTTGCACCTGCTTCCGGTGGAGTGGAGGTTGGTATGACCTATCCCATCGGAGGGTCATTCGGACAGCAGCCATTGCAAATCTCCGCCCATTAATGAAGGAAGGACAGGGATATCCCGGTGTCAGGCGAAGGTACGAGCCAAGTTTTGGTCAAAATAGGATGGGTCCCCACCCAAAAGAAGGGTAGGTAGAAATGGTGTATGTGGTATCCCCTTGAGATATAAAAGGAGGACCATGCCTACCAGGACGGGGGGAACGGGAGGAAGAGAAAAGGGAGAAGAAAAGGGGAGCTCGTGAAAGGAAGAGCGGAGCTCATAGAGGAGAGAGAGAGGGAGAGGGTCTCTAGAGTTTGAACTCTCTTGCTCTCCAGCTCTTTGTAACTCCTTCATACACAGATCCACCAGAACATAGGAGTAGGGTATTACGCTTCTCAGCGGCCCGAACCTGTCTACATCGCCCGTGTCTTGTGCATTTGCTCTCTCGCGAAACATTCCACAGATCGAGGGCTTAGAATCTCACCTAGCGTCCCCGGCCGAACCGGCAAAGGGGGGCCCGCGCGGTCTCCCGGTGAGGAGCCCCACGCTCCGTCAAAGTGCGTTGCTTCATTGTTATAGCTAGTGTGGCACTTGATCATACTCGGCAAGCATCCTAGACTTGTTACTCTTGGAGGTTGCCGCCTCCTAGACGGCTTGTGGAGGTGTTGCCCGGTGACCTCTCCGAGGAGATTGTGGAGGAGGCCCGGCACCGTTTGTGAGTGGTTTGGAGTTCACCACCTTCGGAGTGAAGGAAGAACTACCCCGAGTGATCGAGGCTTGGGTAGTCCTCTCCATGGGCCGGCTCCCGCCTTGCCCACCCCTTGACGAAGGGGGCGTGCGGTGGCTTCGTGGTTGAGCGGTGGAGTTGGGCTCGCCTCAACGGGGATTAGGAAACCAGCGAGTTTCCGAACCTCGGTGAAAAATTCCTTGTCTCTTGTCTCATTTATTTGTTGCATTTACATTTGTGCTATTTACATTCATAGAGACATATTTGAGCCCATATCACTTAGGTTTGCAAAACTTAACTTAGTTGCTTAGTTAACCTTGCACCTCACCTTGCCTAGTAACTTAGGTTAGTTTTGTTTAAGTGCCATTAAGTTTTAAAACCGCCTATTCACCCCCCCTCTAGTCGGCCTCCTTGATCCTACAGTGGGGCGGAGACCCAGGCTGAACCACCATCAATGCGCAGCGCCCCAACCGTCCCTCACCGCATTTAATGCGGTGAGGTTGGACGTGCGGCGTTGCCCGATTGACCCACATCAATCGGGCGTGACCGGATTGTGACCGGCCTGTCGCCGGTCACGTCCGATCGGACGGGCGGTGGTGCCCCCACGTTCCGCCCTGTGCTCGGCGGAGTAGGGGCAGGTATGCCCCGTCCCATCAATGCATCGTCTGGAGCCCCCCCCACGTGAGATGGACCGCAAAAAGTCTCCATTCATTTAAAGGGGAATGACAAGGTGACGGAGCGTGGGGCTCCTCACCGGGAGACCGCGCGGGCCCCCCTTTGCCGGTTCGGCCGGGGGAGCTAGGTGAGGTTCTAAGCCCTCGATCTGTGGAATGTTTCGCGAGAGAGCAAATGCACAAGACACGGGCGATGTAGACAGGTTCGGGCCGCTGAGAAGCGTAATACCCTACTCCTGTGTTCTGGTGGATCTGTGTATGAAGGAGTTACAAAGAGCTGGAGAGCAAGAGAGTTCAAACTCTAGAGACCCTCTTCCTCTTTCTCTCCTCTACCAGCTCAGGTGTTCTCCCCTTTCTTTTTTCTCTTAAGTGGGCAAGGTCCTCCTTTTATATCTCAAGGGGATACCACATGCACCACTTCTACCTACTCTTCTTTTGGGTGGGGACTCACCCTATCTTCCAAAAAAAAAACTGGCTTGCGCCTTCGCCTCGAAGCTAAATCACAGCTTGTCTTTGAGTGAGGCCCAGCGTCATCACTCGCCTGACACCGGGGATCTCCCTGTTACTCCCTCATTAATGGGCGGAGATTTGCCATGGCTGCTATCCGAATGACCCTCCGATGGGATGGGCCATACCTACCTCCACTCCGCCGGAAGCAGGCGCAACGTGGGAGCACGGTTGTCTGCCGATGACGTGACCGGCGTCAGACCAGTCACAAACCGGTCATTCTTGTCTACCACGCGTCAGTTTAGCATGCCACACGTCAGCCCTTCTTCATAAAATGACTTCCTTGTAATGGTTGCGATGAAGCCTGGTATGAATCTAGCCGGGACTGACGTGCTAACTCCAGGAGTTAGCACGCCGGCTCCGGCTAGGGACGAGTGCCTAGAGGCTTCTCATCATTCCGACGGGACGGGGCGAGGCATGCGAAAGGCCGCCTGTTGCCACCTAACCCGCGATCTGACCGGTCTGTGACCGGCCACACACTGTGACCTGTCACGGACCGAACGAGTGTGCTGCGCTGCATTAAATGCGGCGTGGGGCGCTCGTCCAACCCGCAATAAACGAGGTTAGGTGAGCGCTGCTGTGCTCACCTAACCCACACACGTGGCGCCAAACCCACAGGGGGTCGGGGCGCCCCAGCCCTCGGGGCCGAAACGGGAGCGGCCCGACCCCTCGGGGAGACAGAGGGAGGGGCGGCCACATCACCCTCGGGCCCGACCCCCCCCCCCGAGGGGGTCAGGCCACGTGGGTGACCGCGGCTGCCGCAAACCTCTAGTCAAGATACCCTCGGTCCCATGTCACCGACAGTAGCCCCCGGCGTTATGCCAGGGCGATCGCCCTCCTCGAGGAAAGCGCTCGGGCGTGACGCCACTCCTTAGGCCTGGTGACAGGTGGGGCCGGTGTCTACAGGCAGGCAGGAATCCAGTGGTCGCAAATCGCGCGCATCGGCAAGGGAAAAACGACCGACAATAATGAGCGGCTTTCTTCAAGACCGCTACATTACTTGAGTAGCGCGCGAATCGGGACGAGCCGGTTCGTCTCGCCTGGAGATGTGATGATGGTGCATCGGTCGGCGAGCGTAGTTAACGCGCGCACGATATGTCCCATCTCGACTGCCACGGCCGCACATCCGCCTCGTGCGCCGCAAACGGGCGAGCGGGATTAGTGGAGGAGTGGGCGCGAGAAACGAGGGGCGAGATAGTTGGCGCGGGAAGCGAGGAGCCGGGCATAGCGTTGGCGAGGGTATAAAGACGCCGAGGAAGAGATTCGTTTCCTTCCTCTCGCCATTATTCCCCTTGCCTTCACCGCTTGCGCTCTAACTTCTCGTTTCCTGTGCCCTATCCTCGCCGCACTCACTCGCTCTCAAGCCCTTCCTCCGCCGGCGTCATGGCACGGGGCTCCGCACCGCTCGACGGTAGCGTGCTGCCGCCTTCTCGCATCGTGAGCGAGAGGCAGGCCGGGCTGCCGCGCCGATTCATGCCGGAATCTGCCACCGGCCGGGAGGTGGTCGCGCTGGGTGAGGGACGCCCGGCGCCACACTACCCGGGGCGGTCCGTATTCTTCCTTTCCTTCGCAATGGCAGGGCTGGTCCCGCCATTCTCTTCTTTCTTCATGGATGTTCTGGAGCTTTATGATCTCCAGATGGCGCACCTCACCCCCAACGCGGTAATGACGTTGGCCATCTTCGCGCACCTGTGCGAGATGTTCATCGGGGTGTGCCCATCTCTCCGGCTGTTCCGGTGGTTCTTCACCGTACAGCCGGTGTCGCCACCGTCGGTAGTCGGTGGCTGCTACTTCCAGCCGCGGGGGCCGGTGCTGAACCGCTACATTCCCTGCGTCCTTCGCAAGAAGTGGGACGACTGGAAGAGCGACTGGTTCTACACCCCTCTCGCCGACGAAGCGCGCCTCCGACTTCCGAGCCAGCCCCCGGCGCAGGCCTCCAGCTGGCGGGCGCCGGTAGATCTGGGAGACGGCTACGACGCCGTTCTTGACCGCCTGGCTGGTCTGCGATTCCAGGGGCTCACGGGGCCATGGTGTACGGCGATTACCTTCGTCGCCGGATCGCGCCGCTCCAGCGGCGCGCCCAGGGCGCCTGGGAGTACACCGGGTCCGAGGACTACATGAGGACCCACCAGGGGGTCAAATGGGACTGGGTCCCTGAAGACTTCAAGATGGTGATCCAACGGGTGCTGAATCTCAGCTCCGTGGAGGCATTCCTCATCCCCCAAGGTGTCCTCCCCCTCTGCAGCGATCCAGAGCGCGCCAACATCCTGACCATCATGCAGGCGGTCGGGGCGTCAGGGGAGCGGGCTCCTCGAGGCCACGATGGCGCGGGCGGGAGCCGCAGGGGGGAACAATCTACCCCGGGAGGGGGTCGTGCTTCTGGGCCCCGTGACGGGGGCCCGGGGGGCAGCCGCCCTGTCGACGCCCGGGGGAAGAGGAAACAGGAGGATACCCCCTCCCCATCTCCTCCCCGAGGGGGCGGGGCGGTGCGTGCCAGCAGCAGGCGCCCGGAGGGTGCTGTGCCGACGTCGCAGCCCGAGGGGGAGCGAAAAAAGAAGCGGCTCCGCAAGATGGGGGGGACCGAACCATGCCGGGGAAACCTCATCTCCCCCCCAAGGTGGTCGTTTAGCCGACCTCCTCGCAGGTTCGTCCCCGCGCCCACTGCGGCCGTATTCATTCTCCCATCTCCCAAGGCAAGTTTTCACTCACCCGTTTTTCGTCTTCTGGTTTTTCTTCTGCCTCAGCGAGATCCCGTCGCGCCCTTCCCGCCATTCCAAGTCCGGCCGGTCTGAGGCCGAGGAGACGGCGACCGCGGAGGCCCGGAGGCGGGAAGCTGACCGGCGAGAAGCCGCAGACCGCCTCCGGGAAGCCAAAGAAGCTGCCCAGGAGGCCGTCCGGGCTCGCCAGGCTGAGGAAGCCGTTTGGGAGGAGGCCAGACTCCGCCGGGCCGAGGAGTCCGTCCGGGAGACGGAGGCGGCGCGCGCACGCCGGGCGGCCTGCCAAGCCCCCGACCCGACTCCGCCCGAGGCGACAACGACTTCCGAGGCCACCCACGACGAGGCCGCGGGCGCGCCGCTCGGGCCCGACCCCTCTGGCGACGTTCGGGACGAGCCCGCTTCGGGGGACGCCCCCGAGTTCGGCACGTCGATCGGCGGGCCGAGCCGCGCAGCGCCCACACCGAGGCGGCTCTCCCCTCTGCCTTCCGCTGCCCCATTGAGCGCAGAGCCCCTCCTGCAGGCCTTGGCCGCTGCGAACACCACGGTGTTGGACGGGTTAAGCGCCCAGATGGAGGTCCTGCAGGCATAGCGGGCGGAGGTCGATGCGGCGTGGGCACGCGTCGAAGAGGGGCGGCGCTCGGTGGAAGCCATGGTGGAGGCGGGCCGCAAGGCACACCGCCGGCACGCCTCAGAGCTCGAGGCCCGTCGTAGGGACCTGGCGGAGATCGCCAGGGAGGTGGAGGAGGAGCGGGAGACTGCCCTCATTGCCACCGCCATGTTCAACGCGGCGCGGGACGACCTCTGCCTCCAATACGGGAGCCGGGCGGCGGAGCTAGAGAAGAAGCTCGACGCGTCCCGGCAACGCGAAGAGGCCCTTGAGGCTCGCGCCACGGTGCTGGAGGAGCGCGCCCGCGCCCTGGACACGAAGGAGAGGGAACTGGCGGGTCGCGAGGCCGCCGTCGCCATCCGGGAGGCAACGCTGGCGGCGCACGAGGCCGCCTGCGCCGAAGAGGAGTCCGCACTCCGCCTCCGCGAGGACGAGCTCACTGAGCGGGAGCGAGCTCTCGAGGAGGCCGAGGCCGCGGCGCAGCGGCGGGAGGAGCAGGCGCGCCTCAATCTGGAAGGCGCCCGCGCCGAGAGGGCCGCACTAGATCAGCGGGCCGCTGAATTCGAGGCGCGGGCGAAGGAGCTGGACGCGAGAGCGCGCAGCGGCGGGGCGGCCGCGGGCGACGGCAACCTAGCCGCCCGCCTCGCAGCCGCCGAACACACCATCGCCGAGCTGCAGGGCGCGCTGGACTCATCCGCCGGGGAGGTCGAAGCCCTCCGCTTGACGGGCGAGGTAGGGCCCAGCATGCTTCGGGACGCCGTCTCCCGTCTAGACCGTGCCGGGCGGCAGGCGGGCCTCTGGGGCGGGCGTACCGCGAAATACGCCGCCAACCAGGGGGGCCTCGCCCAGCGCCTCTCAGAGATGGCCGGGACCCTCCAGCGGCTCCCCGAGGAGCTCGAGGAGACGATCAAGTCATCCTCGAGGGACCTCGCCCGGGGGGCGGTGGAGCTCGTACTGGCAAGCTACCAGGCCAGGGACCCTGACTTCTCCCCGTGGGCAGCGCTGGACGAGTTCTCTTCTGGAACCGAGGATGGCGCGCGCGCGCAGGTCCGGGACGCCGCCGACCACATCATCCACAGCTTCGAGGGTACGGCCCCTCGGCTCGCGTTCGCCCTCGACTCCGACGAGGAGGGCGGTGACGGTGGTGCGGACGACAGCGACGATGAGGCCGGCGACCCGGGCGCGTTGGCGTGAGCCCCCAGGCCCCCGCCAATCTTAAATAGCTTTTTCTTTCTTCTTCTGAGGCCTTCGGGCCCCCTTCTTGTATAAACTAATTCAATCTGCAATCAAATAAAGAGGAAATTTTTGTGTCAACTCTGTTTGTTGTGTGTATGAGACGAGGATGGTCTGTGCCGCGGTCCTTCTGTGTCTTGGCTTGAACGAGGGCTCGTGCCCAGGTCCCAACCTCAAGCGGCGCGGGTCGGGGCTAGTGCCTGGGGAGATCCGCGTGTCGAGACTGGCCAGGCCGGGAACGTGGTGACCGAGGGTTATGGATGACCCGATTGTGGGCCTTTGCCGATTCCCCCCCGGAGTTCACCACGCCCCGGGGCACGGCTCGGTTCTGGGCCCCGTTTGGCGATTTTAGCCGGCCTGGGCCACCGAGGGCAGGGTCGGGCACGAGCATGCTAATTCAAGCCAAGATTCTTCAAAAGGAAACGATGGCACAGACATAGTCCTCAGGAAATCGAAAATGCTTTTATTGAAATACGGAAGGGAAAAAAAGATAAGGATATGCATGTGGTAGCCCCCGGCCAACCCTGCACGCCCGGGGGGGTGCGGGGTTGGCCCGAGCCCGAGACATGACACCCGACCCCCACTAGGGGTAGAAGCGACGAAGGTGCTCGATGTTCCACGGGTTAGGCAGCTCTGTGCCGTCGCCCGTGGCCAGCCGAACGGAGCCCGGCCGGGGGACGCCGATCACTCGATACGGACCCTCCCACATTGGTGAGAGCTTGCTCAGTCCAGCACGCGTTTGGACGCGGCGTAGGACGAGGTCGTCGACGCAGAGTGATCGGGCCCGGACGTGGCGCTGATGGTAGCGCCGCAGGCTCTGCTGGTAGCGCGCGGCTCGGAGGGCCGCGCGCCGCCTTCGCTCTTGCAAGTAGTCGAGGTCATCTCTGCGAAGCTGATCTTGATCAGCCTCGCAGTACATGGTGGCCCGAGGGGACCTCAGGGTGAGCTCGGATGGGAGAACCGCCTCCGCGCCGTAGACGAGGAAGAAAGGCGTTTCCCCGGTTGCTCGACTTGGCGTGGTTCGGTTCGCCCAGAGCACCGCTGGCAACTCCTCGATCCACGAGTCGCCGTGCTTCTTGAGGATGTTGAAGGTCTTGGTTTTGAGGCCCTTGAGGATTTCCGCGTTGGCGCGCTCCAGTTGGCCATTGCTTCTGGGGTGGGCGGGGGAGGCGAAGCAGAGCTTGATGCCCATATCTTCGCAGTAGTCGCCGAAGAGCTCACTAGTGAACTGGGTGCCGTTATCCGTAATGATACGGTTAGGCACCCTAAACCGAGCAGTGATGCCCCTGATGAATTTAAGCGTAGAGTGCTTATCGATCTTGATGACCGGATAAGCCTCGGGCCACTTAGTGAACTTGTCGACAGCGACATACAGATACTCGAACCTGCCCGGGGCCCGCCTGAACGGACCCAGGATATCGAGCCCCCAGACAGCAAACGGCCACGAAAGAGGTATGGTCTGCAGGGCCTGGGCCAGCTGATGGGTTTGCCTGGCGTGGAACTGGCACGCCCTGCACCGCCGGACCAGGTCGACTGCATCGTTGAGAGCCGTCGGCCAATAGAAACCCTGGCGAAAGGCCTTGCCAACCAAGGTGCGTGAGGTGGAGTGTGCTCCGCACTCGCCTTCATGGACATCGGCGAGAAGCTCGACGCCTTGTTCCCGAGGAATGCACTTCAGGAGGACTCCGTTAGCCGCGCGCCAATAGACGGTCCCTTTCACCAGCACGTAGCGCTTGGAGATGCGTCGGACGCGTTCACTCCCTTCGCGGTCCTCGGGTAGAGTCTTATCTGCGAGGTACGCCTGGATCTCAGTGATCCAAGCAATCAATCTAGGGGAGCCGGGAACGCTCCCCTCGGGTCCCGAGGCCTGGACTCCGACGGGCCTCGGGGGCCGTTCAGGCGCGTCCGTCTCCCCTAGGGGGTCGGGTCGCGCCGACGGCTGGGCAAGCCTTTCTTCAAAGGCGCCCGGTGGGGTCTGGGCTCGCGAGGAAGCGAGCCTTGAGAGTTCGTCGGCGACCGCGTTATCCCGCCTGGGCACGTGCCGAAGCTCTATCCCGTCAAAATGGCGCTCCATACGCCGAACCTGGCGCACGTAAGCGTCCATCTGCGGGTCAGAGCACTGGTACTCCTTGGAGACCTGGTTGACGACCAACTGGGAGTCGCCTAACACCAGGAGGCGGCGGATCCCCAGTCCAGCTGCCACTCTGAGTCCCGCAAGGAGTCCCTCGTACTCCGCCATATTGTTGGTCGCCCGAAAATCGAGGCGGACCAGGTATCTGAGGACGTCTCCGTTTGGCGAGGTCAACATGACCCCCGCACCGGCGCCCTGAAGAGATAGGGAGCCGTCGAACTGCATCACCCAGTAGGCGGTGTGAGGCAGCTGCGAGGGGCCCGAGCTGGCCTCGGGGACGGAGATGGGCTCAGGGGCCGGGGTCCACTCTGCCACAAAGTCGGCGAGGGCCTGGCTCTTGATCGCGTGGCGTGGTTCAAAGTGCAAATCGAACTCAGAGAATTCGATTGCCCATTTCACCACCCGTCCAGTACCCTCTCGATTATGCAAGATTTGGCCGAGGGGGTAAGACGTAACCACCGTGACTCGATGCGCCTGAAAATAATGGTGCAACTTCCTCGAAGCCATCAGAATAGCGTAAAGCATCTTCTGGGCCTGAGGGTATCGGTCTTAGCGTCCCGGAGGGCCTCGCTAACGAAGTAGACGGGCCGCTGCACCTTTCGGCGGGGCCGATCCTCTTCGCTAGGGGCCGCATCTCTAGGGCGCTCTTCGTCCGAGAGGCCGCGCGGGGCGCACTCGGCTTCTGTGCCGACGACCTCGGGGTCGGAGGGTGACAGGCGCGGCCTTCCCGCAGTGGCCCCGGGGCCATCCTGGGGGTCGGGGGTGCCTGGCACCGTCGGACAAGCGGGCGGAGGGCCAACTCCGGCCGTCGGGGGCCTCGGGCCGCCGTTCGACTCGGGGGCCTCTCCTGCCTGCTCTCTCCCGGGTCGAGTCGACACAGGGTGGGGATGCGCGGGGTGAGGGTTGTCCTCGTCGCGCTCCACAACCAACGCCGCGCTGACCACCTGCGGGGTTGCCGCCAGGTAAAGTAGCAGCGGCTCATCTGGCTCCGGGGTGACCAGGACTGGGGGAGAACTGAGGTACGCCTTCAACTAAGTGAAGGCCCGCTCAGCCTCCTCTGTCCAGATAAACGGCCCAGAGCGTTTGAGGAGCTTAAATAGGGGTAGCGCCTTCTCTCCCAGCCTCGATATGAACCGACTTAGGGCGGCCATGCAGCCGGTGACGCATTGCACATCCCTAAGCTTGCTGGGGGGGGCGCATCCGCTCTATAGCTCGTATCTTCTCGGGGTTAGCCTCGATGCCTCGGGCAGAGACCAAGAACCCGAGAAGCTTGCCCGCAGGCACACCGAACACGCACTTGTCGGGGTTCAGTTTTATGCGGGCGGAGCGGAGACTTTCGAAAGTTTCCGCTAGATCCGAGAGTAAGGTCTCTTGGTTGCGCGTCTTCACAACCAAGTCATCAACATAGGCCTCAACATTGCGTCCTATCTGGCTACCCAAAGAAATTCGAGTAGTGCGTTGAAAAGTAGGACCTGCATTCTTTAACCCGAAAGGCATTGTCGTATAACAATAAGTTCCTATGGGGGTAATGAATGCAGTTTTTTCCTCATCCTCCCTAGCCATGCGAATCTGATGATAACCAGAGTATGCATCTAGAAAACACAAAAGGTCGCACCCCGCGGTGGAGTCGACAATCTGATCTATGCGTGGCAGGGGGTAAGGGTCCTTAGGACATGCCTTGTTAAGGTCGGTGTAGTCGATGCACATCCGAAGCTTGCCGTTCGCCTTGGGAACGACGACCGGGTTCGCCAGCCACTCCGGATGGAGGACCTCACGGATGAATCCGGCCTCCAGAAGTCGCGCCACCTCCTCGCGGATGAAGGCTTGACGTTCCGGGGCCTGCCGCCGCACTTTCTGCCGGACCAGCCTTGCGCCCGGCCGCACGGCGAGACGGTGCTCAATCACCTCTCTAGGGACCCCGGGCATGTCCGCCGGTCTCCAGGCGAAGACGTCGGCGTTTGCCCGCAGGAAGGAGACGAGCGCGTCTTCCTATTTGCCGTCCAGAAGACCACCGATTCGTGTGGTCTTGGACGGTCCGTCGCCCAGGGCAACCTCCTTGACCGGGACCTCGTCGCACGTGATCATCCGCTGCCTTGGGGCAGCTGGGACGAAGGTGCTGAGCCTCTCGTTGCCACCCTCGGGCTTGGACGCGGCGGCGAGGTGGTCCGCGCGCTGCTCCATACAAGCAAGCGCGACTTTGAGGTCGCCATAGACAGAGATGGGGCCACCGGGGCCTGGCATCTTCATCTGGAGATAGGCATAGTGGACCGCCGCCATGAACTTCACCAACGCGGGCCTCCCCAGGACCGCGTTGTAGGGCAGACTGAGGTCCGCCACATCGAAGTTCACCCGCTCCGTGCGGAAGTTGGCGGATCCACCGAAGGTGACCGGGAGGTCGATATGACCTAGCGGCCAAGTGTGCCCCGGCGTCACACCGATAATCGGCTGGGACGGCCGAAGCACCATCCCCGGGGCCTTGATGGCGTCAAAGGCTGCGGGGGAAAGGATGTTGAGGGCTGCACCCCCGTCTATGAGGACACGCCCCAACTTCACGTTGCAAACGGTGGGGGAAACCACCATCGCGATCTGTCCTCCCCGGGCAACGCACGGCGGGTGGTCGGTCTGGTCGAAGGTGAGGGCAACCTCCGACCACCGCGCCCGCCGCGTCGCCTCATGGGTAGGGGCCGCGGCCAGAAGCTCTCGCTTCATGGCCTTGAGGCTCCGACGACAAGCGTGAGCGCACGCTCCCCCATCGACGGTGGCGATGGTGGCCCTAGGCTCCTGGAACCCTAGGTCATCGTCGCCATCGTCGATGTCCTCGGCGGGGGCCTTCTACTTGGCCTCACTTCGCCGGTTGCCGGAGGGAGCCGCCGGGGCCTTGCCCTCACGGCGCTCCTGCCTCCTCTCCTCCTCCCACTTCCTCGTCCGCTCAGCCAAACTTTTGACCGCGCGGCAGTCCGCGAGGTCGTGGAGGGAGGTGTTGTGCACGGTGCACCACTTGCCGGTCGGGCGCTCCCTGCTGGGAGCGCCGGCCTCCTTCTTTTTGTCGCTCGCAGGCCTCCCCTTTCGGGTGGCCCGCGAAGCGCCCTCGACGGCGAGGACGTGTCCCTCGTCGTCGGAATGGGCCGACCTCTTCTTCCTCCTCCTGTCCCGCCGCCCTGACCGAGCGGCGGATCCGGGGGCGGCCGAAGCTGCCACACCGGAACCGGTGGAGTTCCAGGTCCAGGCCTCTTCCTTGCGAGCCACACGGTCCGCGAGCTGAAAAAGCTCCGCGGTGGTCTGGGGCTCCTTGGAGGCGATCTTTTCGAGCATGCGGTTGTGCCGCACGCCCCCCCTGAACGCGTAGATTACCGCGTGTGCGGGGATGCATGGTATGGTGTTGTGAACTTGACAGAACCGCTGAATGTACGAGCGAAGAGACTCATCGTCCCTTCGCTGTACCGCATGCAAGTCCGCTTCCTCACCTGGGCGCGGATATGTGCCTTGGAAGTTCATGGTGAACTGCTGGCACAAATCCTCCCAAGAGTGGACCGACGCGGGCGGCAAGTTCATTAGCCAACCCCGCGCCTGTCCCTTCAGGGCCATGGGGAAGAAATTCGCCATGACCCTGTCGTCACCCCCGGCGGCCTCGATCCCTGTCGTGTAGACCTGGAGAAACTCGGCGGGGTTGACGCTTCCGTCATATTTTTCGGTAATGGTGGGCCGGAACCTTGGGGGCCAACGGACGTTCTGAAGGCTCGCCACAAAGGCTCGACAGCCGACACCACCAACCGGGGGCACGGGGGGCTGGCCCCCGCGCCCGAACCGAAGTGGCGCTCCGGACGAGGAAGCGCCTTCCGTTGCGTGGGCAGCACGACGACCATTGCGCCGGCGCTCGATACTGAGGCGGGCATCCGGCCCCCTACGCACATCTTCTTGGGTCGGAGGCGTTGACGAGGGAATGGCAGACGAACGGCGGGTAACGGCTGCCGCTCGCCGCGCCCTCCGCCTCGACGACACGGAGCCGGCGGTAGCAGCGCCAGAGGCCTTGGTGGCGGAGGACCGCCCACCGGCGCCTAGGCGCTGCTGCGCCGTCATGACCAAGTCGGCCACGTCATCCAGCCAACGTCGGGCTGGAGTCTCTGGATCGGGGACAACGGGCGGGTGACGCAAGAGCGCGCCCGCAGCTTGGAGCGCGCCCTGGGGCGTGCTGCCATCGCCGTAGACGAGGAGGCAACGCTCCCCGTCTCGCCGTCCTTCTCCATCGCTCGTGGGCGGCGAAGTCGCGGATCTTTCGACCCCCTCGAGCGCCTCCTCCCGCCTAAGACTTCGGCGAGAGGGGGGCGGTGGAGTACGAGCTCGACGGCGCGGGTTCTGCTCCCCGTCGTCACCGCTAGCGCTCGGAGAGTGGTTGTGCGCCACTGCCCGTTCGGCCATTGGGTTGAGCGGGAGAAGCTTGGCGCACACGAAAGAGGACGAGGGCTTAGAAAAACACACGCGCCCCCTACCTGGCGCGCCAGATGACGGAGCGTGGGGCTCCTCACCGGGAGACCGCGCGGGCCCCCCTTTGCCGGTTCGGCCGGGGGCGCTAGGTGAGGTTCTAAGCCCTCGATCTGTGGAATGTTTCGCGAGAGAGCAAATGCACAAGACACGGGCGATGTAGACAGGTTCGGGCCGCTGAGAAGCGTAATACCCTACTCCTGTGTTCTGGTGGATCTGTGTATGAAGGAGTTACAAAGAGCTGGAGAGCAAGAGAGTTCAAACTCTAGAGACCCTCTTCCTCTTTCTCTCCTCTACCAGCTCAGGTGTTCTCCCCTTTCTTTTTTCTCTTAAGTGGGCAAGGTCCTCCTTTTATATCTCAAGGGGATACCACATGCATCACTTCTACCTACTCTTCTTTTGGGTGGGGACTCACCCTATCTTCCAAAAAAAAAAATGGCTTGCGCCTTCGCCTGGAAGCTAAATCACAGCTTGTCTTTGAGTGAGGCCCAGCGTCATCACTCGCCTGACACCAGGGATCTCCCTGTTACTCCCTCATTAATGGGCGGAGATTTGCCATGGCTGCTATCCGAATGACCCTCCGATGGGATGGGCCATACCTACCTCCACTCCGCCGGAAGTAGGCGCAACGTGGGAGCACGGTTGTCTGCCGATGACGTGACCGGCGTCAGACCAGTCACAAACCGGTCATTCTTGTCTACCACGCGTCAGTTTAGCATGCCACACGTCAGCCCTTCTTCATAAAATGACTTCCTTGTAATGGTTGCGATGAAGCCTGGTATGAATCTAGCCGGGACTGACGTGCTAACTCCAGGAGTTAGCACGCCGGCTCCGGCTAGGGACGAGTGCCTAGAGGCTTCTCATCATTCCGACGGGACGGGGCGAGGCGTGCGAAAGGCCGCCTGTTGCCACCTAACCCGCGATATGACCGGTCTGTGACCGGTCACACACTGTGACCTGTCACGGACCGAACGAGTGTGCTGCGCTGCATTAAATGCGGCGTGGGGCGCTCGTCCAACCCGCAATAAAAGCGGTTAGGTGAGCGCCGCTGTGCTGACCTAACCCACACACGTGGCGCCAAACCCACAGGGGGTCGGGGCGCCCCAGCCCTCGGGGCCGAAACGGGAGCGGCCCGACCCCTCGGGGAGACAGAGGGAGGGGCGGCCACATCACCCTCGGGCCCGACCCCCCCCCCCCGAGGGGGTCAGGCCACGTGGGTGACCACGGCTACCCCAAACCTCTAGTCAAGATACCCCCGGTCCCATGTCACCGACACAAGGGTGTCCCCAGTGTCAGGCGGGGGGCGGCGCTGGGCCCCTACTCGAGGACGGACGACTGCTTAGCTTCCGGGTGAAGGCACGAATGGTGGTCCGATCCAAGCGGAGTGGGTTCCTCTCCCGTGAAGGAGTAGGTAGAGGTGGTGCATGTGGTATCCCCTTGAACTATAAAAGGAGGACCTTGCCCACCTAAAAAAGGGACGATTCTCAGTAAGCCTAAGCCCCGGGGAAGAAGAGTGAGAGTGCTCCCTGGAGTTTAGGAACCTTGGTAACACTCAACCTTAAATCCCACGCGCAGGAGTAGGGTATTACGCTCCATAGCGGCCCGAACCTGTATAATCCCAGCTCTCACGGGCGGTCTCAGGAGACTCTAGGCGGATATACGTTCTTGATCAGCGCGCCCTTTCCCCCGGCCGAACTCACAAAAAGGGGGGGTCTCTCGATCACCCGCTAGAGAGGATCACTCCTCGACAGTCGTCGTTGTCGCCTAGGACTTCTCGCAACGAGAAGAGGTGGCCGAATCTCGGCTAAAGAGGAGAGGTGATTGGGTCTGGTATGCCGTCGTCGCTTCTCCATCACGCATCGGCATCCCTCTTCTCATCTCTGCCTTGCTAGCCGTGCAGAGGGATTAAGGAAGGGAAGAGAGATGCTGTCAGCGGCGACGACCAAGGGCCCCGTGGCGACATCGTCGTCATGTGTGGAGCTCCGAACAGTAGGAGGACGGCGGTGGCGCGAGACACAGACCTCCCGGGCGAAGGAGCGCCAAAAAGGGAGGATGCGGTGACTATAGTGGCCATGTCCATCGTTGGTCATGCTTGCTGCTGTTGGCGCCGAGCCAAATCACCGATTTCTCACATTGTAGAAGAGAAAAGAGGGGAGAAAGCAGAAAGTGGAAGAAGGAATAAGGGGGAAAAGGGCAATGTGAATCCAAGGGAAAAATAGTGGCATATTTCAAATATATGTAAAATTATAATGGCAATGTTACTAAATCGTTAATACTAGTAGCATATTTCAAAACCGACATATTTCTAATGGCATGAATTCAATTAACCCTAAAAGTTAGAGACCAACGAGAATCCCTACCCTTACTAGTGTATAGTGGCGGAAACAGGGGTAGGGTAGCTAGGGCTGCTGCCCTACTCCTAAGCCTAAATATCCATTAAAATTTACATGTCAAAACCTCAAAACATGGAAGATAAAGATAAATTATGTACATTATACTGGTTAAGCCCTAGGCTTGAGAAAATTCTGGCTATGCCACTGCTAGTATATACAACAACTAAGCATATTATCGCCTCTCATGCCTCATGGGTCGACGCCCGAAACTTTGGATCACCACGCTACCTGGTCCCCTTCCTCCTCCATTTCTTTGCATTAATGTCAGCAACGAGGGGAAGGGCTGAAGGGGATCGGGGATCCGTATGATCCCTAGGGCCCCAAAAACGATATTTGGCGAACTTATTCAGTTGGACCACACCTATATTGTAATACCCTTGCGCTTTTGTCCTCACTTAATGCAAAAAGGTTCGAATCGATATTACTAATGATCAAGCAACTCACCTTATCAATTAATGTGCATCAAGCTTGATAGCGGAGATATGCACTAAATTGGACATAATACTTCATTATTGACTTCTATTTTCTTAACAAATCCATTCCTTCTATGTTCTTAGCTCATGCCACTCCTATCTAGTAGCCAATTGTCCAAAAAATCTAGATTTTAACTCAATAAACATAAGGATATGACATTTGTAATTGTCGAGTAAATGCTCGTTCAAAAAAAAATGTTGAGTGAATACCCATCCTTTAAAGCTACGGCCGCCACTATTGGGCATGGTCACCGGTATCTGGCAGTTATGGCTATTGTGTCTGGGTCTGACAAAGAAATATTGCATATCAGATCGATGTTATTTTTGCTCTATATGTGTCCAAACCGACCCATTGTAATCCTACCCACCCATAGATCTAAGGTGCGAAATAGTCCAACAAACTAATATATTTACATTTGTTTTGACGCCATATGAAATTTGCAGTCAAAACTTAAACTTGTAAATTATTTATAGATGAGAAAAATCAAGATGTAAAATGTGAAATAGTAACTTCTTCATAAAAACTCCTTCATAAGGAGTAGTATTTCATATGGCGAATATACATTCCTTATTATATGTTGGGTAGACAAGGGGTAGGGGCAAGTCAACTCGTGACGGCACGCCTCGCCACGACACGACACGACACGACACGAGAGAGATCTCGGCGCCGGCGGGCGGCGCCGGCGAGGCGTACGGCAATGCCTCCTTCCGCCGTGCCCTTCTCCCGTCGCCCATCCGACGGTCCACGCGGCGCCCGCCCCATCCTGGTTGTGATCCTCATCGCCGCCGCCGCCACCCTACTCGCCCTCGCCTACTCGTCCTTCCCCTCCGCTTCGCGGGCTACCACCGCATCATCTTCCATGGCTGTGGCGCCGACGGATGACGGCTGCTGCAGGGGCCTCGAGGGGCTCGAGCTGTGGGGTCCGGCGGTCAAGTGGGGCTCCGACCACCGCCTGCTCTCCGCCGCCGCGTGCTGCGAATCCTGCAAGGCCATGTGCAAGGCCAACGACTGCCGCTGCGATTCCTGGGTCTTCTGCGGGGACAAGAAAAGATGCGGCCAAAGGTTCGGGGAGGTCCGTTCGCCCACCCACCCACTGACTATTCATTCTCCATTTCTACTGGAGTAGCTATAATAGGAGGAGTATTTCTGTATGACCAAACCCCAAATTCAGTTTTAGTCACTCACTACTCCTGCATATACTAATATGATATTATATAATCCCCTTTCGCCTGCTTGCAATGCAGTGCTGGCTGAAGAAACAAAAGGATGTGATGGCACCCTCTGTTGTTGCAAAGGGAGATGATGTTATGTGGACTTCTGGTCTAGTCTTCGCAAAAGGAGAGGTTAGTGTCTGTCTCGCCTGATTCCCTTCAAATCCCAGCTGTTTCATGTGCTCCCTGCCTCTGCTTAATTTGAAATATTTTGGTTCCAATCCAACTAGAGAATGTGTGTGTATCACCTTGCCTACAAGTTTGGAACGCTTGTTTCCTTATGCTTTCAAACAAACAAAAATGTACCACCAATTCATACCATGATTAATTCAGAGATTTATAATTTAATAATGCAGGGCATTGTGGGCCTGGAAACAAACCTTGGGACCATTCGTATTCAAGTAAGTGCTCTTTGCCTCTACAACAAGGCAACAATATTTTGAATCTTCTTTAGTGTTCAATCACCGAATCAAGAATGTTACATGTAAAATGCTGTGCACCGGGGCCCGGGGCCATATACAGCTATAGTTGCATCCACTGATCTAAGATTTCTCTTAGCAATTATTTTATTTGCATATTTTTCTACATGTATCTCATTTTCAGTATTGTGCACTTACCTTTGGGCAATGTAAAACCCCTTTTTAATAGAATGGCCACAAGGTAGATATCTTTTGTCAACAAGAACATTAGATGCAGGTAGAGATAGGGAAGCTGGCGGAGTGGTGTAGTGTCATTTACTTTTCTTTCCATGAATCTGACACATTTTTTGTTTACTCATTAAGCATTCATTCAAGCCAACAAAGATATGGTGTGCTAATCGTGTTGCTTCTCCTCTGCCCATCAGGGGTTTTTATAGAATATTGTTTGTTCCAATCTGTTCTACTGAGAACATGGTATATGCTTGTTGAGAATTGGCAACAACAAATAATGCACTGGGGTTACATTTGCTACATGGATTGTTTGGCTATATAGAGAGCCATGGCAAACACATGAGATTATGGATTTAATATGTGTCTAAGAGTAAAACCATACATGCATTTAATGTAAGACCGCTAAGCTGCCAAGTGAATATCGATCATTAGAGATTATGCTGTTAGCCCAGGTTGCTCTGTCAAGAAGTTTGGATGGTAATTTCTTGACATTTTGTGCAGGTAGTTCTAATTCTGTCTTCTGGATAATCCACTTGAGTTGAATGGAATTATACTGTATCTGCGATTTTTCACCATGTCTTCCCTTTCTAATATACTTTCTTTGCATCTAGTTGCTGCCTGGCTGTGCACCCCATTCTGTGGACTATTTCATTGAGGTTCTGGGCTTGCGGAACTGCGCTGGATGCAGATTTTATCGAGCTGAAGGCCGTGGGAATTTGTGGGATGCAAAAGGCGACCACATAAAAAATGTATGTCTTCTATGATCGATTGCATGAAAGGGGTTCCAATGTCACATTTGGGTTTGGACTTGTTGGTGACAACAATTATACCCTAATGCCCCTTGTTTTTGTGTGACTAGGCTGCATATGGTCCACCGTATGCCTTGCTTCAAGGGACACTGGAAGTCGATGGTTTACCCTTTAAGGAGAGAGCGAAAGAAGCCTGCCCAGCACTGAGAAGAGGATCGGTTGCATGGGTTGGATCAGGGCCGGAGTTCTTGATCAGCTTAGCAAACCATGGGGAGTGGAAAGGAGCCTACACTGTGTTTGGGTCTGTTGTGCCCGAGGACATGGCGATTGCTGAGGAAATGGCACTGCTGTCGACCAGCACAGACGTGTGGAGCAATGTAACCGTGAAGGTGCTGCGAGACCCTGTGTATTTCAAGGTGAAGAGAAGCACCAGCAGTGGTGTTCCTTAGGTATCACTCATTCGCTCACTCACTTTCAGTCGGTTGGTCGGTTCTTGTGCTCATTGCCGATTCCTTTCTGGACTATCTTTGTTTCTTATAGAGGACATAAAAGAAAGGGAAACTAGATTAGAATCAGGCATGTTATAGCCCCTGACATGTAGTAGTATTACCCTAAAGAAAAGGGGATTACTGTGTAAAGAAAGAAACTAAAGTTGCCATGTTCAACTGTTTACCTGCTCATCTTTATGTGGTCTGATAAGTGATGATGATGTTTCAGAGGTTTATTCACTTATACTGTTATAGTACATACTAGAAGAGTTTCTTCTTCTTCTTCTGTCAATAGTATATATACTTCTATTTCTATATAGGTAGATAGAGGAGTTCAATCTTGGCTATATATACTGTTATACTATTCCAAATCTTAAATGGCCTCCCTAGTCCCTAATATACATATGCTCTGCTAATGCTTGTAATGGGCTACTGAGGAAAAAAAAGCAGTAATGGGTCTGGGCCGGCCGAGGAGAAGGCCCACGAGCGTCATCTCATGACGGTTTCGCCTCTCTCTCCTCTCGTTCTCCCTCCTCCTCACTCGGAAAGGAAAAGAGCGCCGCCGCCGCCGGCGTGATGCTTCCCTTCGAGGAGCAGGTGGTGGCGGACCTCCTGGAGGACCCCAACGGCGGCCTGGTGGTGGTTTCGTGTGGCCTCCCGGTGGCCTCCCTGGCGTCCGCCGTCCTCCTCCAGCTCTTCCACCAATCCCCCGACGATGGCTGCTTCCTGATCCTCTCCGCCCCCGAGCCGGTCAAAGCTCAAATCCGGCGGCGCCTCCTCCTCAACTCCCAGAGCCAGCCTCCTCTCTTGCAGCTGCAGGTCCACGACGTGGCCCCCGACCTCCCCGCCCACCACCGCGTCGCCCTCTACGCCTCCCGCGCCGCGCTCTTCCTCTCCCCCCGCGCCCTCGTCGCCGACTTCCTCACCTCCCGCCTCCTCCCCTCCCGCGTCCGCGCCCTCCTCCTCCTCTCCGCCCACCGCTCCTCCGACACCTCCTCCGACGCCTTCGTGGCTCGCCTCCTCCGCCACCACCACCTCCTCCCTGTTTATGCCTTCTCCGATCGCCCCCATGCCATGGTCTCCGGCTTCGCCAAGGCGGAGCGCGCTATGAAGAGCCTCTACATTCGACGCCTCCACCTTTGGCCCCGCTTCCACCTTCTTGCTGCCGCTGACCTCGAGCGCTCCCCGCCCGAGGTCATCGACGTCCGCGTCCCCATGACTCAGCCTATGAGGGGCATCCAGGCCGCTATCCTCGATGCCATGGACGCCTGCCTCAAGGAGCTCAGGCGGACCAACAAGGTCGACGTCGAAGACCTCACCGTCGACAAGGGCCTCTTCAAGTCTTTTGATGAGATCGTCAGGAGGCAGCTCGACCCCATCTGGCACACGCTCGGCAAGAAGACCAAGCAGCTCGTCGCCGACCTCAGGACGCTACGCAAGCTGCTTGATTATCTTGTCAGGTCTGCTCATCCACTCCATACCTTCACCTATCATTCTGCTCCATTAAGCTGTTGATGATTATTCCTTCCTGGATGGCATGAATCGCACACAAAAATTCTCTTATTCAAATAATAAAACTTCTTAGGCATTCTCTAGGTACGATGCTGTGACATACCTTAAGTACCTGGACACACTCAGAGTATCTGAAGGCGTCCGATCTGTTTGGATATTTGCTGACTCAAGCCACAAGATATTCGACCTTTCAAAAAGGCGTGTCTACCAGGTTGTGAGAGCAGACGGTACAAAGGTTGCAGCAGACAACAAGGGCACACCAACAAAGAAGAGGAAGGTGGCACGCGCTAGCAGCAGGAAAGGAAAAGAAACTGGTAGCGGCTACCGGCCATTTCCTTTCAATCGCAACTAATGCCTTTTCTTAAAGAATTTAGATATAGGCCTCTTAATTTCATGAAAAAAATAAATATTTTCCACTCAATAGGAGTGGCTTTAACGACTTTCCACTGCATAGATACTAATTAATTATTTGCCACTCCATAGACAGTCTTAATATAAGATCTTCCCAGTCATTTTCTTTGCGATCACCCCAAAACAAAACGCAGTGGCCACCTATCTTGTTGCTTTACGCCTCCTCTAACCAGACTTGGTCTGGTCAAATAAGCTCAAGCAGAGCTGATCAGGGGACATGCCACTTATCTTCTTCCCTGACTTCTCTATCCAAGCGACAATACAGGCGACATGGCACGCCGGCGCCGGCACCGCCAAGGAAGGTGCACTAGCAGGGGAGCCATTAGCAAGTTGGATCCTGGAGCCATCCCCAATCCCCCTTTTTGGAGTAAATTTGCACAAAATCAAAGAAGTAGCTTCTTCTTTCATCTACTCAGCATCATCCTTGGGTCGCATGACCACTGTTTTGCAGTTTGCACAATCATCTGCACTCTCCACTAGTTCACATGTCCCCTGCATCTTCTAGCCAGGAGCAATGTGTTGGAGTCAGCGACGCTGGCCACTGCTGGTCACTGGACCATGAGGCGGCGGCACTGCTGCAGTTGAAGCATCCCGGCACTGTCTAATCAGAGGCAAGGAAGGGAGGGGTAATTTTGGAAGAAGAATATGTGTGCCTGGCATTTAGAGGGGAAGTTGCAGAGAAAGTGGCATTTCATAAAGCTCATGTGTCTATCGGGTGGCAATTAATTAACTGACATCTGTTGAGTGGTAAATGTTAGAGCCACATCTATTGAGTTCACATGGTTAAATTCCCCATTTATTTCCTGTAGAAAATGAGGGTTCCAGTGATAACAAGGACAATACTCAGAAGGTTAATGCAGAGATGGGCATTGTAGTGGAGGAGATTTTAGAGGAAGCACCTAAATGGAAGGTTTTACGGGTGAGTGACCCTGGGTCTGTTTCCTGGTGTTCTTTCAGGCAGCACTCAGCATTAAATATGTGCTTCATTTGTAATGGAGAATTCTCCTTTAAATCTAGTTGGCGGAAATTTTTGCTTTTGTGCCCAGCTATTTCTTGTAAATAATGTATTGAGAATATATATATGCAACCCACCCTTTTCTGTTCTTTTATCAACTTTCCCTGTACCTACCAAATAATACAGGTAGGTTATTATTAATCAAGGAAACTCCGTGCTTGTCCACAAATTACGAATAATGTGTAAACTGATTTACTATACATATCTTTGCAGGAACTATTGCAGGAGATAGCAGAAGAACAGGCAAAGGGAGATGGTGACAATGTAAACCCTGTTCATGAAGACGGAATTAACGAGAGTGGCATAGTTTTGGTAGCATGCAAAGATGAGCGCTCATGCGTGCAGCTGCAAGAATGCATATCAAAAGGCTCGCATCAGGTAACAGTTGAAGTATAATGTAGTTAGCAACATAGCATCAATCAACATCTTAAATGCAAGTTTTACTTTGATATATTTAAAACTAAACCATATTAATCCTTCACACGCTTCCTTGTTTTTAACAAGGTCATGCGGGCCGAGTGGGAGAAGTACTTGCTTGGCAAAGCTGAACTGCATGGATTGCATAGGAAGAACAAGAAAACATCTCAGCAACTAAAAGGGTTTGGTGTTCTGGATGGGGAAGTTCCTATGAGGTCTGGTGAGAGTGCAGGTCCTGTTAGCATTAGCAAGGTTGAGGCTAATGCCTTACTTGCGGCTGCCTCTGAAATAAGCACTGTAACTAAGGAAGCAAATCTTGCTGATGATTCAAATGTCAGCTGCAAGAAGAGATCATTCGGAAAAGGGAAAGGGAAAGGGAAATTTAAGAAAACCATGGCAAAGAGAGAAGCCAGTAAGTTGAGAAACAGAAATACTACAGAACATACTGATTTGGAAGTTGAAGGTCAATCAGGAAAAACAGATGAACAGGCTGAGACTGATGCTTGTAAGTTGTCTGCAGAAGATGATTCTGCATCAGCTCCAGCTGTTGACAAAGCTGCTAACAATTTATCTGCTTTTGGAGACTCTGTGGATACCGAACCACTACCTCCTGTGCAATTTTACGCCCTAGACAGTGATCAGCATGTACTTGATGTATGGAAACCTTCTGTAATTATCGTTTATCATCCAGATATAACATTTGTTAGAGAAATTGAAGTATACAAGGCAGAAAATCCATCGATGAAGTTAAAAGTTTACTTTCTTTTTTATGAAGATTCTGCCGAGGTACAAAAATTTGAGTCCAGCATTCGCCGGGAAAATGAAGCATTTGAATCTTTGATCAGACAGAAGTCGCTGATGATGATACCTGTTGATCAGGTGGTGTACCACTCTGCTAAAATTCGTTAAATCATCAAGGATTAATTTCAGCTTGATCCTTGCGTAATGTTCACTAGTATATGAATGCAGACATACTATGCTTGATTAAATTACTATTACACTTTTTATCTAATCTACATGTGAACCTCATATTGTACTTATCTTAGCTGTCAGTCAACCTTATGTGAGCAAAAGTGCCGGTGTGCACATGGAGAAAATTCCATATATTTCCCTGATACATGAAAGCACATCTGTCTTCTTTTCAGAATGGCCGTTGCATTGGACCAACTCTTGCAAATGAACCAGAAGCTCTTTTATCTCAAAATTCACTAACAAGAAAGGCAGGTGGTAGAAAGCCACTAGAGAAGGAGATGCAGGTGATGCTTCCGTCCATTATTTTGACTAAGGAACAATATTATTTGCTTTTACTGGCTGAATTGCTGAGATGTTTATTGTTGCATATCCTTCTAGGTTATTGTGGACATGAGAGAATTCATGAGCAGTCTTCCTAATGTATTGCACCAGAAAGGTATTCGAATAATACCTGTTACCTTGGAAGTCGGTGACTATGTTCTTTCTCCTTTGATCTGTGTCGAACGAAAAAGTATTGCGGACTTGTTCCAAAGCTTTGCTTCTGGTCGTCTCTACAATCAGATTGAAACCATGGTTCGGTATTACAAGATCCCAGTGCTTCTGATAGAATTCTCACAAGACAAGAGCTTTTCCTTTCAGGTACCCCCTCGCCCTCCTCTGCCATGCATTTTCTTTTCATGCTACTATTTGCCAATTTGGTAGGATATTCGTTCTTAGATGGATGGTATCTTGCTCCCTACAAACAGCCATCCCATGTTGTCTTTCGATCTTGAGCAAATTTTAATCCATTTCCGACTATGTGCTATTTTATATTGGTTTTCGTGTTCAAAGGTGCTGAATGGTCTGTTTATTTTTCAGTCTGCAAGTGAAATTGGGGATGATGTATCTCCGACAAATATAATCTCAAAACTTTCATTACTAGTCCTGCATTTTCCTCGGCTTCGCATAGTCTGGTCTCGCAGCTTGCATGCCACGGCAGATATATTCCTATCACTCAAAACAAACCAGGATGAACCTGATGAGAGCAAGGCAATGAGAGTTGGTGTGCCCTCTGAGGACGGAGTTGTGGAGAATGACGTGAGGTAAGTTGTTTTTTTTTGTATTTGGTAACGGCATAACGCACGCGGAAGCATACTTATATCTGATCTACTCTCCTCGGTAAAATATGTTTTCGTCAGGGCTGAAAATTACAATACGTCCGCGATTGAATTCTTGAGGAGGCTTCCTGGTGTGACAGATTCAAACTATAGAAGAATAATGGAGGAATGCAATAGCTTAGCAGAGCTGGCCCTGCTTCCGGTAGAGCGGCTGTCTGAGTTGATGGGTACTCAGAAAGGGGCACGCATGCTCAAGGAATTTCTCGATGCCAAGTGTCCAACTATGCTCTAGGGCTGTGTAATCTTGTTTGTAATTGTTGAAAATGATCAATAATGAACTTATTATTCTACTTAGTAAAACCGATTTTAAGATGTGGATGGTGAAGAGTGATGAATGTACAACCCTTACTAGAAAGCTTGGGTCACTCGGTCGCTAAACCATCTTGCATATGGTGCTGTTCTCACAATTTATTTACGAGGCGGTTGTCACAATTTAACTCTTGCATTCTTTTATGAAAGATCTGTAGATTTTTTTTCTTTTTACAGAGATGGAGTTATCCGAGGAGATGCGGAGGAAATGAACAATTTAAATTCGTTGGGAGACAGAATGGGTAAATGGGCCGAAGGAAAGCCCATCTAGAGAGCAGGAAAGCCCAAGTATTAGGCCTTGCCTCCTCCTTTGAGGGAGGTGGACGGCGCCGCCAGCAGCGGAAAGGAAACCATGGCGCTCGCCGCCCTTGAGAGGTGCTTCCAGGCTGTCCCGACGGACGCCGTCGCGGGCATCGTCGACTGCGTCCTCGCTTCTTCGTCCTGGTCCTCGCCCTCGCAGCTCTTCCACGCCCTCCTCCACTCCGACCATGCCGCCGCGTCATCTCTCCCTCACGCCGCCGCGCTCTGCCACCTGCTCGCCCTGCTCGGTAAGACGAAGAAGAAAACCCCTATCTACTCCGTCCTACTACAGAGGCTACAGACCGAAGAAGAACTTATACATGATGATTGATTGATGAAATCCAGATCAGGAGCGGCCGGCGGAGGATTCTGTGCGCGCGCTGCTATGGAGGGTCTTCCTGCCGCTGCTTAGGCAAGAAGACCAGCTCCAGCACACCATTGCCTTGATGTGCGATGCCGTCTCCACCAACCAATCCTTCTCTGACCTTCTAGGAGCTACCATCTTGCCCTTGTGTATTCGATCCTCCGCCATCGCCATGGATATGGATTTGGATTCCACTCTACTGTTTGTGTACCAAACTGGGGAGGACCCGCCGCCTCCAGCTCCAGGGGGGCTTCTTCTTCTACCAATCTCCAAGGCCACCGCTGTCCTGGCGTCGTTGCTCCAACACACATTGGAGAGGAACAGGAAGAGCACAAGCCTCAATGCGCTGCTGCACAATTTGACCTGGGACCTCTCCTCGCTGGCGCTCAACATGTTTGGCCACAGCCAAGAGTATCGATCCTGTGCCACCCGGGTCCTCCTACACCCCCTGCTCCTTTCGCTCGCGGATGTTTCCTGTGTCACCGTGCACCTGGAGTTGGCTGCAGCTCCTCAGCTTAAGCTCTCAAGGTTTCCGTTTCCTCTTCTCTTCTCTTCTCTCCTCTTCTATATGCGCCTGCCTCACCCTACCTACTATTGATTGTTTGTCTCGTGCAGGTCTGGCTTCTTGGAGTCTATATGGGCCTCCTGCCTTTCTCTCTTTGCACTGGGGCCTGCTGAGCGCCTGGATGCTTATAATATACTCTCTCTCTACTTGTCAACACTGAAACATGTTATCTTGGGACCTGATGAGTATGATCTTAGGAATTCCAATGATTTTTGGGATGAAATTCGCAGGGGACTGGTGCGCGTTTCTGCTCTGACTGTTTCTGCTAGTCTTTTAGCTCTTTATACTCATCCTGCTGCTTAACCTCTTCACACCAGGTTGACAAGGATTCTTTAGTGAGGAAGCAGGCTTTGTACATCTTGAGAATATCACTAGACATCTTTTCCTCATCTGAGGATAATGGTGCTCAGCAATGCTCCAGGAGGAGGTCCGCCGCTCTGCCTGCTCAAGACAAATCAAATACTGCAATGACAAAAAGAGAAAGGTGGGCTCAGAAAGAGGCCAAATCCCTTGGCATTGGAGAAATGAGCCAATCAGATGAAAACTGCTCAAGTGGTAAAGACCGGTGGAAAGTTTTCCTGTTACTCTACGAGATGCTCCAGGAGTATGGAACACATTTAGTTGAGGCGGCCTGGACACACCAGGTCAGTTGGTTCCTACATGCTCTTTCTTTAAGACCTGTATATCTAAGTGTCAACACAATATATACCAGGAACAACAGTCATAGCACAGCAATAAAGTAACCACATGCACGTTCTATTAGATGGGTTGATAAATTTAAATATTATTTCCCAGGTAATGCTGCTGTTTGAGTCCACACCACGGAGTGATTACTCAAATCACATGTCCTATACAGTTTTCCATGCTCAGATGGAATCTTTCGAAGGATTTTTCCACTGGATGGTAGTTCTTTGGGAGCGTGGGTTTACTCATGATAATCCCCAAGGTCAGTACTGACATTGATATATACAGAGTGCATATGCTTAAAACTTACAATGTTGTCTTACAATCTGCTGTTATCAATGATTTTTACAGTGCGCTACCTGGTTATGCATTCCTTTTTGGATATTACATGGGAACACTACTTGGTTTGCCCTCAGATAGTTCCCAGAGGCTTTGTTCTTGGACCACTGTTACGTGGTTTGAACGATGTAGTTCATCACAAGGATTTTGGTCAGTTACACTCATATTACACTAAATTCAATATAAAATCAACGTATTCTTCTCTGAGTAATACAAAGTTCTTTTTTTTTGTTTTATCCCCAAACATGTGCCTTTTTTTTGTATGTTTTCTTGTGCCCATTTCCTTTTTATGAGATATTCTTGAACCTCTAGCTATGGGGAATATCATATTCTTCTACCTCAAAAATCCTTGCCTGGAACACTCGCCACCTAAGCTTCCATTTCTTTGTGAAGTATAGATCTGAATATTTCAAATGGCAGACTACTTGTGAACCAAACCAATAAATGACTGAAGAAGCCTATTCGTTGATGTTAGCCATTCTCAGCTCATATGTTGTGTCATCCTACTTTATTAGTACATTATTTGGTTTGATCTTTAGCTACCCCAACTTGCTTGGGACTAAAGGCTGATGCAAATTTTTGTCCGTGATTATTACCTCCTATCATGCTGTCCTTGGACAGGTGTTTCACTATTTATGTTTAGAATTTGAAGTTGAAATTCTAAAGAATACTGCACTGCTACATCAAAACTATTTAGCAATTTTTCGTGCTGATTCTGTGCCCAAACCAAAAGTTGATTGTGAGTGCACTACAAAGGGCGATTATACTTGGTTTGTTACCTTGTTTAATACACCTGAGTTGCTCTTACTTTTTTTGAAGAGGAAAAAAATGAGATACTAAGAAGAAACTGTTTGCATCATGAGATTCTTCTTCTTGTTTGCACCGTTCTCTTCTAACTCTTTTATAATACTAGTATTTGATTTATTCTTTCTGGTTCTGTTACATACTGTTCAACAGTTTATTACCTTTTAAGTACTGAGTTGTCTATCTAACTATTTTAGGTGTGAAGGGTGTTTATGATTCAAAAATCATAAAAGGTGCAGAGAGGTTCTTTGGTCTTTACGCACAGAGATTGACAACACGGTACTGATTTTTAAACAACTACTACCTTTTTTCCTGTGTTGCACCTCGATGAAAACATGGCATGCGAATTCTGGTACTTTGGATTTTGGAAAGGATTTTAGTTATCTTCACTACTTTCAATGATTGAAACTATGGTGGTTATGGTTTGGCCTACACCACACCCTGTTCTCATTTCCCTACACACAGAAATTGCGCGCCAACGGCCAACCTGTGTTCTGTTTATCTTCCCCATCAATCCCCTCCTTAGTTGGCCATCAAGAACTCATGTTCAAATCCAAACACTTCTAGTATTAAAAACAACATGCTTTTTGGAGAACGCTTTCTCCACATGTAAATGCGGGTACATGGACTATCACCAGTTCACCACCACCAAATGTGCCCTTAGATTGACAGACTTTCAAAACTTAACCCAAATAACCCATCTTCTGTTCATCTTCTATCCATGATGTTTGCACCAACAGGCTCCTTGAGAAAATGTTTGCTTTGGGGCAATAGGCCACCATGTATACAATGCAACTGTACGAATATGCAGAGAACACCCTACACTAGTGGGTATATAGTATGTACACTGCTATACAAATACATCTAACAATGCTCAGCCTAACCAACTAGTTAGAGTAGGGATCAAGTTAATAGTGTCTCTGCCTTGAGTTAGAGATGGAAAGCTTTGAGAAGAAGGGTGTCCACTTGATATTTGTTAGAAATCTGTTTAATCAGTTCACGCGGGTCTACTTAAAAGGTTGCCAGATTATTGTGGATGTAAGCAAGAAATATGTAAAAGGTTTTCTTCACCAATCGATTATGATCAGAGCCTCCCATCACAACCGCGAGCCAACCTGCCCTATGCACGTCTCATATTCTTCCCCACACATAACATAAAGGAAACAAAAAGTTGTGAACTAATTAATTACCTACTTTTTTTTTCTAAAAGAACATATTATAGTGCATATAGTTTGTATGTAGTATGCCATATGCACTATAACTGGATAAAACTTATTTGCAAATGCTGGAAGCTTACCTACTCTTTTCATATGTTGTCTAAATTATTTGCAGTGACCGTTTACATCTAGTTTGGAGTTTGTCTTCTTCTGCTAAGCAAGATTCATTTGGCCGAGCAGGATTAATGGCTCTTGCATTTTGTGTTGCTTCATGCGCATGTCATTTAAATACAAATGATTTACCATGTGATTCTGCTGGGCAAGAAATGGCAAAATGCAATGGTGATGCACATACAAAAGTTAATATTGAAGATTTATTAGATGCTTTAATGATTCTTTGTGAGAAGAGTAAACAACACTTCAATCCAAAGTATCGTCTCAAAGGTAGGTCATTTCTTCCCCAGGAAGAAATTTTGATCAAATGTTAAGTAAAGTAATGAATAATCAACTTGTTAACCTGAAACCAAATGCAGTTTGTGAACAGGTCATGAAGGCCACAACATCATTGATAAGTGCAGCTGAAATCCCACTTAATCAGCTTTTGTACTTCATTTCTGCAATACCTCGAGAGTTTACTGATTATTATGGTATGTACACAGAAATGTTAAGAAAAACTTGATTATAGTACATGAGAAGTGGAGAAAATTGTCTGCAATCAATATGTACTTTGCTATTATCATTTTCGAGAACGACAAGGTCTACTTTTGCCCCCCTATTATCATCTTATCTTCTCACTGCTGTTGTATCCTTGCAGGAGAACTGAGACCAATGGTTCAAAAATGGTTTGTTGAGAAGAAAGAATGTTCTTCTGGAAACACTTTGTTGGAGAAGCTCATTGATTTCCCTACCACCTTCGTGAAGCACACAGAGGTGAATGGACCATACTTGTTTGATGATGAGGATGTGGGTGCATGGGAAGCTGAAGCACGGAGGTGGGCAAGGACCCTTCTTCTTGTAACCTCAGAGGAGCAGCACTTCACGCAAATATTTGTGGTTTGTTTTGTCCACACTTGCTTTTAAGTTTCTAAAAAGCATTGCTCATTGTTACTGAGTAAACGAGAGACACTAATATATTTCTATTTGATATCTATACGTTGACCTTTTGCTTTTCAATAAGATGTTTTCATCTGTATCAGAAATTTTGCTTGTCATCTTCAACTTTGAATGGTATATATGTCTTTATTTTTTGTAGTTTTTGGAGAAATATGGTAACAATCTTTCTGAAGAATATCCAACTGGAGAATGCATACAAGTGAAGTTTTTTATCATTGTATTATGTTTGATCGAGGAACTTGAAGTGAAACACAAAAGGCTTATTCACCAGAACAATACCATCTCCAAAGAAGGTTCAGATAGCTCAAATGGATTAGAGCACCATGCTCTTAACAAGAAGCTTGCAAAGTTTTTGCTTATCATTTTGGTAACCATATTTTTCTCCAACTTGTCTGATGATTATTTCTGGAATTCTCTTTTGAATATTGTGTTGCTTATGTGCTGCTTTAGGAAAATATGGTGATCTTCAGCAGGACATCTTGTTCAATTTTCTGGTTAAGAAATTCAGAGGACATGGATTTACCATCTTCTGTTAAAGGAAAGCTTGGAGGCCCAAGCCAACGTCGTCTACCTACCTCTACAACCTCGTTGGTGTTGCAGGCTGTATGTTGATTCCTCATAATTTCAGTTAGCTGTGTAGCATCTAATCATCTTTTTTTTTTTGGGGGGGGGGGTGGAGGGTTCGAAAAACAGTAGGCAATTTTCCATTGTCTGGTTGATTGTTCCTCTATTTCCAAACTTTCCAGGCTTCCATACAACCTTTTTTTTTCTGAAAAATACATGCTGTCCTTTCAGTTTGAACCAAGTTAATGTTTTAGAATTTAGTGTAGTAGCAACTGAGGTTTGCATCGTTCACCTATCAGAACTTTTTGTCGATGCTGTTTTATCATGCAATGGAAGCAAGATTGTACAGTTACCTTTTCTCTTGATCGTGGAGGAAATTAAGTAGTTTCTTGTCTGTTGAAAGCTGGGTTCTCCAGTATCATCTATTTGTTAATCTGCTGTTTGTCCAGTTATGATACTGCCAGAGGATCTCTTCTAATAAGGGTCTTTACCTTTGCTTTGATGCTTTCAAGACTATCTCACCATTTAATTGTATGGCCGATAACTTCTAATTGCATTATTTACAGATTTGGTCCATGAGAAGCATTAGTTCTATTGTCACATGGTGTAACAATTACTGTTCTGATATTTCTCTTTGTTCAACATTGACATTCTTCTGGGAGTTCTGTTGGGAAGTTATCCAACATCACAGTTATGCCACAGAGGTTAGTCTCTTATTTAACAGGATATTGAATATTTTGTCTCCAGTAGCTTGCAGTTTCTTCATGTAAGATTTGTTGGAATCATTTTAACTGTTTTTTTCCCTGGGCAAGGTTGGGGGTGAACTTCATTTGGCAGCTTATGAAGCTCTATCCTATGTGCTACCTACTCTATCTACTGCTTGCACTTCTCAGTTTCTTGATCTTGTAGAACCAAAACAAATAAATCAAAACAGCAAATTTTCATTGGATTTTCTGGTCATCAGTTTTCTTGATAACATCAACAATCTCCTTGTGAATGGAGTTCTAAAGAGAAGCAGACGGGCTGTTTTAATGTGTTGGAAGGTGAGAACGATGTCTTTTTCCTTTTTATAGCGCACATGGCTTATTTTGATAATGCATAAATAAGTTCATTACATGGATAGCTCCTAATTACTTGTTTTGATATAGTGGCTTTGTCTAGATTCGCTGCTATCCTTTTCTTGCTGCCGTGGTGAGAATGAATCGCTGTTGAAGATGCTCTATCCTTTATTTTCAGAATCAACTCTCCGATCTATTTTTGTTGATATTATTGAAAGGTGAGTCTAGCTGTTAAAATTTTTCTCTATGGTTTATTTTATTCACACTGTAATGTGTAAACCAAACCATGGGATTGCTGCCTGACAGCCTGAGTAGGTTCTTGAACCCAATTCACCACTAATTGTGTGTTTTATGGATCTCTAGAAGCTTTAATCTTTTCATAACTTGTTACCTAGTGTGATTTCTACGAAAAATCTAGAGCTTTTCTATGTCAACTCAATTCACAGTCCGTTCAATTTAGGAAAAGGAAGCCAAAAATAGGCTCGAATACATTCTGATTGGCCCTTTTCTAATGTAAGTTAGGGTTATGTTTGCACGTGGTTATTTTCTTTTATTTTATCTTTGGTGGTTTTGCTCACATCGGAAACTTTAGATTCTTACATCAGTTTTTCTTTAAAATCTTCGCAGTCTTGAAAATGCTGGTGAAAATTCTGTCTTGGCCATCCTTAGATGCGTGAGATCTGTTTTGGGGCTTTTACACTTCAGCATGAGAACCAGAAATTTGTCCTCGCTGGGCATCAGTTATGAGGTACTATCCAAGGCACCTTTCCCCATTTCCATGCTACTATAACCATTTAACCACCAACTGTAGCTGCTAACTCAAATGGTTATATTTGCTTTGAGTCTGTAATTTCTCACCTAGTTGTTTCTGCCTGACTTTACATTATATGTTGGCTCCCTCCAAATTTCAAAATCACCTACTTGTTCAATAAGAAAAATCATAGTATTACTTAGACTAAATGCTTATTAAAAGCTAGAAACTCAATTTGTTTTCCGTTGCAATGCACGGGCTCCAGGCTAGTATGTATAAGAGACCAAAGTTTAAAGCAGAAAAAAATACTGTTCAACATACCTAGCAGTGTGGTTTCCTATGGGAACCATGCATTTCAACAAGGCCTTTAATTGTAACTAGCATTTATTGGACATTAATGTTTCATCTTATTTTCCACAGATGATGATGCAATTTGTAAAGTCTTCCTGGATCTTGCACCTTAGTTGCAATAAGCGCAGAGTTGCACCAATTGCTGCATTGTTATCTGCCGTATTGCACCCAGCAATCTTTCCTAATTTGGAAATGCACCAGGAGAATGAAAAAGGGCCAGGTCCTTTGAAATGGGTCAGTTCTCACACCTTCATTTATTTCCTCACCATTTTTGATGTAATGCAATAATCTTGTTGTCTAATCAGTGGCGTCAGAAACAAATTTATCGAAACAAAATGCCTAGTTACTGCTGCTGCTGATGTGTGTTCATCAAAAGTGATACTTTATATATATATATATATATATATACATATACATATACATATACATATACACATATACATATACATATACATATACATATACATATACATATACATATACATATACATATACATATACATATACATATACATATACATATACATATACATATACTCCCTCCATCCCAAAATATAAGCATTTTTGGCTATGAACCTGGACAACTTTATGTCCAGATTCATAGCTAAAAGTTGTTATATTTTGGGACAGAGGTAGTATATACTAGAAAAAATGCCCGTGTGTTGCAATGGGTGAAGTCTATTTTAATTGTATTATTGTTATATGGTTTAGTTAAGATGAAATTCACTGTGGGAGTTCGCTTGGATATTATATTTTTAGAAAATCATGAGCTGCAATTAGGAATCCGATCGTCTCAAGTTAGCATGCGAGTTTTTTTGAACAGATTTCTTATATGATTCCTTCTGTATTACCAAAAGTGAACAATCTTAAAAACCGACTCAAATACGGATATGTATTTCCAAAAGCAAACGAACTTAAAAACCGACTCATACATGGATGACGTACCAAAATACCGGCAAAAACATCTTCAATTTTTATAATAGTAGAGATAGAGATAGAGAAGAGATATAGATTAAAACCAAAACATAAAATTAAAACCGACTCAAACACGGATGACGAACGGCGGAAACATCTTCAATTTTTATAATAGTAGAGATATGCAGTCTGCGTTATGCACTTTAAGTACATACATTGTCTGTTGATAAGCGTTTTATGAATGATAAAGTATTGAGAACCTGCCCACCTTCTGAACGCCGAGTAACAATGACGGAAACATAGGTCATTCATATGATGTTCTGAAATATGAACATTATTTTGTGGTCTCAATTTCACATCCTACATCATGTAAAAATGTGACTATTTTGCGTAGCATATTTATCTATTTCATTAAAGGAGTATAAACATCTTCTTTCCTGAGCACCCAAGTTTGTATTCTGTAAGAAATGATGACAAATGACTCCTATCTGTTTTCAGTTTATTGAGAATCTTCTTGGCGAAGGTTCAAAAAGTCCTCGAACTATACGCCTAGCAGCT
The DNA here is from genome assembly GCF_034140825.1 of Oryza sativa Japonica Group. NCBI lineage: Eukaryota > Viridiplantae > Streptophyta > Magnoliopsida > Poales > Poaceae > Oryza > Oryza sativa. The sequence goes on from NC_089037.1 coordinate 88,304, forward strand.
TTGCATTTGAGTGGTATATGGTTAATGTACCCAAAAACTCTTAGCTTTTATATGGAGGAACTGAAGCTATTATCATTATATGGATCAGGTAGTTTTTTTTTCAGCATCTTTCCTAGTGACTCATTCTGTCTTTAGTTTCATCTATGTTGTTTTAAGAAATCCTAGCAGTATGTTTGTTCTCTAATATGATCTTCTTTTAAACCCCTATTTCATGTTTATTGTGTAGTGGCATTTGACGAAGATTTTGAAGCTGAACTATCTGAAAACCATGAAGCAAGGCTTGAAGTTTCTATGTTAGCACAAAGCCCAGATCGTGAATTCACAGAGGTAAGATTATTTGCAATCACCATGAGGTACAGCTACATATATTATCACCTTAATGTTGTTGGTACAATTAAGCATCCTAACATATATAGAGGCATTATGAACAGGACAAAATGTGTGTGTCATTTTTTGTTTCTTTTTTTTTATTTTTGCAGCATTAATGATAAAACCAATTGGGTGTTCGATTTATTCACCAATGATGAACAATTTGATAATTTCATTGTATATCCATTGGCAATGTTGTTGCAGGTGTTCATTAATACAGAATTATATGCTCGCGTTTCAGTTGCCGTCCTCTTTGATCATCTATGGAAGCAAATCGAAGTAAAGAGCACATTGGAAACTGAAGAAGCCCTTCGATCTGGCAAATTATTTCTACTGAAACTTCTTGATTCAGCGGTACAACCTTTTTCCTTGTGAGCAGAGAGTATGCTATATAGGGAAACGTTGCTTGTTGATATGCTTTGGCTGCTGTGTTTTATTTTATGGCGATGGCAGAAGTGCATAATGAATATTTGAAAAAAAAAATTGATCTTTGGATCTGCCAGGAGTCCATTTAAGATCTTTCTAAAACACAACAGATTCTAAAACCTATCTGATGTTGCAAATCATACCTATTATGTTTACTTTCCAAACCCTGCATAAGCTAATGCAGTTATGATATTCTGACAGTGTGTGTTTACCTACTCTTACTCTTTTCTTGAAAGGTGAACGACAAGGATATTTCAAGAGAACTTTACAAAAAATATAGCAGTGTAAGTCTTTTCTATCAGAATTGTGTTTTGTTTCTCTTTGGAACTTTTTTGTTTTGTTCTCATTTCTAAGTGTCTCATATTTATTAGGTACATAGGCGAAAAGTTCGTATTTGGCAGATGATTTGTGTTCTGTCACAGTATGTGGAGGATGATATTGTTAAAGAAGTGACATCTAGTATTCACATCTGTCTTTATGTAAGAATTTTCTTAATTTATGAATTTTATTTTAATCCTTTGTATCTCTGGAAACTCAACTTTATGTAGGTTTATTGAAACATGTTGAATAGACCACTCCCTACTTATTTACATAATTTGTGGGCCTGAAGCAATTTCACATTAGTTTATTACCATGCATTACTGTTATTTATTGCTTTGCATCTGTGCAAGTTCAAATATCATCTTTTTTTTTCTGCAGAGAAACAATTTACCTGCTGTCCGGCAGTACTTGGAGACATTTGCTATACTTATTTATTTAAAATTTCCAGCATTGGTGAGAACTCCATGCCTTGCTTGTATACCTGTGTAACTGATAACTCTCTTATGCCAGTAGAATCCTCTATCCTTTAACTGTCAACGTTTATGATGAAATGCCATTTGCAGGCTGAAGAACAGCTGATTCCAATTTTTCATGACAATGAAATGCGACAACAGGTTAACATTGTTAGTCAGATGTCTCTCCACTTTGATTTGTTTATTTATCTGCCCCCTCTCTGCAGGCACTATCTTCATATGTTTTTATAGCAGCAAATCTGATCCTTCATTCACGGGAGTTGGCTGTCCAGATAAACCATCTGAATGAACTTTTTCCTCCAATAATGCCATTTTTAACATCTCATCACCACAGTTTACGTGGTTTTACTCAGGTTAAACTATGTGATTAATTACCGAATTTCATTGTGCCGCATTCTTATGGAGCTTTACGTTGTTCTAGTTACTTGAAGCTCCATTTTGTATCGCAGCTACTTGTCCACTGTGTTCTATCAAAGATGGGGTCTGTTTTGGCACTCGGAAGTTCAGAAAATCCAGTCTTTGAGAGGAGATGCTTTCAAGATTTGAAAAGATATCTGGCAGAAAATACTGACTGCGTAAGGTACATCCATATGTTGTTCTTTTAATTTCTACGTGTGTTCTTAGCATCATCCTGTCAAACTACTCTATGGAGTTATATGGAGTTAACAGAGCCAAAAAAAAATGTCTTGTTTTTTAATTACCAAAAATCTCAACTTACATGCTGCGTACTCCATTTGTTTCTCCAAATTCCCAAATTTGTGGCAAAGTTGGAGTAAGTGTTAAATTATAAATTGTGTTTCTGATTACAGGCTTAGAGCTTCAGTTGAACGCTTCCTTGATGTTTTCAATCCTGATACTTCCGGGACTCCTTCTGGAATATTTAGTTCTCGCCCTGAGGTTCATAACATTCCCTTTCTCTTCTAGTACAAGTTTAGGATAATTGATTCCTGCTTCTTGAAAACAATTTGTTTGCTTTTTTAGACAAATTCTAGGGGTGTTATGGTTTCTTTATGAGAACTGAATGTTTGATTCTTTTAAGAGAAGTCTGAATAAGATGATGTTTTCTTAGGTCTCTTTTGACTTTGAATGTGTTCCTGTGTCAGTGATGGAGCGAGTAATTAACTTCCTCAATGTAAGAACTTCAACCTGATCTTGCTTTTCCTTCATTGGACTCTAAGCTAATCATACTTAGCTATGTTAGGATGTGAGGGAGGATCTGAGACAATCTATAGCGAAGGACTCAATAACAATCAAGAATGAGGATCTCACAGCAGAAATGCATCACAAAGAGGACAGAACTGATGAGAACATAGTTGAGTTGTTAGAGCCTAGTCAAGATGTGCTCAATTTTCAGAAGAAAATCACACCCTATAGGAACTTTGATCAACCATTAAACGTTGGTGGTCATTCAGTTGTTGGCGATGACTATATTTCAAGATTACTTTTAGGTATGTAAAGCATCCTTGCAATTTTACTATTACTCCTTTCTTCACATTCCCTCCCAAAATAGCTTGCAAGATGGATTTGCACAGGCTTGTTACTTTCATTGCGCTTGGTGTGCTAAGTTTTTATGTAATACTAAGTCATTTTGAAGAGCTAAGCTGCGGATGCTCTTATTATCTACAAACTGAGCTTTTGTTTTTGCTCCCTACGCTATTTCACTTGTCCATGTGCTGTCTTGTTTGCTGGGTGCAGATCTAGAGGGAGATGACCAGCAGTTGGATTTAGCGCTAGAATCAAGAAATCACGCTGTGGAAACTATCAAGCAAAGCCAGCAGCAATTAATAGTAGTAGCATCATTGGTAGATCGCATCCCTAATCTTGCTGGACTGACAAGAACATGCGAGGTATATATCGGTATAATTCCTGTTATTATCCCTGAAACGTGCATGATATAATGGTATTAGGTTTTTGGTGACAGATATTCAAAGCAGTTGGATTGGCCGTTGCTGACAAAAGTATTATCGAGGACAAGCAGTTTCGGTTGATCAGGTATGTATATGGCTGGCAGATGTATATAGGTGATGATGATTTATTTGTGTTTCTCTGACTTGGCATGCAAATATGCAATGCATGCAGTGTGACGGCGGAGAAGTGGTTGCCCATGATGGAGGTTCCAGTGAATAGCGTCAAAGTGTTCTTGGAGAAGAAGAGGCTGGAAGGCTATTCCGTGATAGGGTTGGAGCAGACGGCCAACAGCAAGCCACTGGACCACTTCTCTTTTCCGAGCAAAACGGTATATAATTAGAAGATCCAAATCCCCCCCTCTCTCTCTCTCTCTCTCTCTCTCTGTGTGTATGTGTTATGTTTGCATTACTGCACATAGGAGGAGGGAAAAAATCATACAAAAAAAGAACTAACAAGGAAAATATATTTATTGACAAGGTGCTTGTGCTGGGACGGGAGAAGGAAGGCATCCCGGTGGATATCATCCATGTGTTGGACGCATGCGTGGAGATCCCGCAGCTGGGCATCGTCAGGTCACTCAATGTTCATGTCAGCGGTGCCATTGCCGTGTGGGAATACACCCGCCAGCAACGCATCGCAACTTAATTTCTGTTTGAGCAGAAATCAACTTAATTTTCTCAAAGCTGTTCCTTGTTACTAGTACTCCTACTCCATAGTGGAGTCTGTATTATATGTATTCATCAATCGGTTAGAACTAGAAACAAATGAGAGATGATAGTACTCCACTTGTCTTGCCCGTACATACAGCACAACTCTACTGTCCTGACCTGCACCCCAGCTATTGTTATTACCAAAAAACCCATATTTGTTCTTGCTAGTAATGCCACGCACTACGGCACTAGATAGAGGTGAGTTTATAATACGAATAAAACGTTTGTGTTGGAGTATCACTTAAACTTTCCTCGTCATTTGGAACAGAGCTCGAAACGGGGGAAAAAAATTCGAGGATTGGTTCCGTGTATTTGCATTTGAACCTTTTATTATTTATTACTAGTCGAGGCATAGAATATTTTGTAAGCTATAGGTAACACTCCACCCGTTACATTCAAGCACAATAACAGGATCTCTAATTCTATTTGTGAGGTAGCAAAGCATACACAATACTATGTTAATTCTACACTAACACCAGTGTATTAGTCCTAATAATTTTAATTTAAGAGTAAAATACGTTGGTGGTATCTTAACTTGTAACTTAGGTGTAATTTATTTACTCATCTTGTAAAATGCTCAAATAAGTCAATTATCTTGTTTTCTTTTTTCAAATCACATAAAAAATGTGTTATGTAGGAGCTCGGTATTAAGTTGGATGCCATGTTGATTTCTTTTGCAAATATCCACAAATAAGCCAACTGCCATATGAGATAGTAGAATATAAATTAAGATGAATTTTGTTATTGCTTGCTATGTTAAAACACGCAATAGCAGCTAGCATAGGTGAAAATATAAATATGGGTGCTAATTTGCTATTTTATTGATTGGCAAAAAATATGTAAGCTTGTCTTGTCCACATGTCTCACAAAATGTATGCTTGGCCCTTATGGCTTCCAAGTTAGAAACAAACGGTATTTTCTAAGATTTGCACCATCGAAACAAGATTAGCGACTCATTTGTGCAAATTGTAAGATGAATGACTAAATTGCATCTAACTTGCAAATTGATACTGCTAGTGTATTTTACTTTTTAATTTATTTGCATGTCCAATATATTCTTCCTCTTTCTATCCATTTCTCTTACAGCATGTTTGGATGATGAGTTGTGAGGGGTGTGATTGGGAATGAAAATGAATGAAGGTCTAAGATGAAAATGAAATGAGATATGAAGAATGAATGGTTATGATTTAAAGATATCCTTTGGTGGATAGGAAATCATTTTCCTAACCCATTAGCCAAACATGTCCTTGGAGCCGTGTATAGCTTAACCTCTTGTAGGAGGGTAGCTCCTCTTTCTCACCTCTTTTCTAATCCAACTTATCATCGGAGCCTACGATGTAACTTGGGCTAGTGTTTTGTATCTTATTGTACCTACTCAAGTTAATTTTAATTTTGTGGATGTGTGCTCTTAGAGAGGTACAATTAATGCATAAGTGAGAGAAATAGAGATAATTTTAAAGGCAAAATTTATGCGCACTATTTATTCTTATCGGATGCAGGTGACTGGTTCGCTTGAACGATAGCCACGCGTGAGAGGAGTGCTACTAATTAAATACAAGCACAGCAAATTCAAAGATTTTTTTGTGTCATGCATGTCTTTTTTTCTCTCCTTTTTATAGTTTTTTTTTTCTCAAATTACTTATCTGATTACACCATTGTATTTATTACAATAAAATATTTATAACAAGATATCACATTATTATGATGGGAGCTGCTATATACCGGTATCCCACCGGTATCCCGTTGGGATACTGTCCCAACGGGATCGCTCCCTCTTCACCTCCCTGAGACAGGGGAGCACGGGCCACTGTGGGAGCAGCGAGCGTAGACGAGCTGACGCCGGCGGCACCGACAACGAGCTCCAGCGGCGCCGACGACAAGCTTCGGCGTGGAGGATGCGGCCGCCGGCGACGAGCTCCGGCATGGAGGACACGGCCACCGGCGAGCTCCAGCGTGGGGCATGGTCACATGGACGGCAGAGGATCCTGCGTGGTGATAGAGACGGCGCCGGCGCCGAGCACCAGTGTGGGGCATGGACGGCAGAGGATCCTGCGTGGTGATGGCGGCAGCGCCGGCGTGGAGAACGCGGCCGCGGGTTGAGGCGTGGACGACGGACGCGGCCGCCGGTGACGTGCTCCCAACGGAGGATGCGGTCGCCAGCGACGAGCTCCGATGTGGACCGTGGACGGGGAAGGATGCGGCTGCCAGCGACGAGGATCGGGTTCGGTGTGGACCGTGGACGAGGGAGGACGTGGCCGCCGACGACGACACCTCGACGCCCAGCTCCTGATATCTAGTAAGTATCATCTGATACCTCGCAAGTATCATCCCGATACATCGTAGAAATCGCGCGATACCTGATAGGTATCACATAATACCTCGCGAGTATCGCCTAATACGTGATAGGAATCGTCTGATACCTGATGCGTGGTAGAATCGCATGATACCTGGTAGGTATCACCCGATACCGGCTAGGTATCAGGCAAGTATCACCATCTATGTGGTAAGAATCGCATGATACCTCGCAAGTATCACATGATACGTGGTAAGAATCGCATGATACCTTGCAAGTATCACCTAATACGTGGTAGGAATCGCCTGATACTTGATGGTTATACCTGATACATGTTAGGTATCAGGTCCTGATACCTTACCAGTATCAGGCGATACTTGCGAGGTATCAGGTGATACTTGATACCTATAAGGTATTAGGCGATTCCTATCACGTATCATGTGATGCTTGTGAAGTATCAGGTGATACTTGTAAGGTATCATATGATTCTTACCACGTAGAAGGTGATACTTGCAAAGTATCAAGTGTACCTATGAGGTATCAGACGATACTTACTAGATATCAGGTGATTTCTACTGCGTATCAGAAACCGAACACCTACCCGGCACCAACGCCGACAACCACTACCGCCCCCAATCTCCCCTGGCTCTAGCCACCGCCGCCGCCTTGCCCCTCCCTCCCCTGGCTCCGGCCACCGCCGCCGCTCCATCCCCCGGATCCGGCTACCGCCACCGCCGCCCCTCCCTTCCCTAGCTCCGGCCAGGCGGCCACCACCGTCACTTCGTTCCCTGGCTCTGGCCACCGATGCCCCTCCTCTCTTCGTTGATGTATCCCCCGCCGGCGGCTTGGCCACGATGTGCTGCTGCCTCGACGCGACGCAAACGAGGTCCTCGATGTAGCAGGAGCTTACTGCGCAGGGCTCGTCGCCGGCGGCCGCGTCCTCCTCTCGCCGAGCGGGTCTTCTTCCCCAACCGCGCCGAAGGTCCTCACGGACAGGCGGCAGCGATCTCCTCCACACGCTTAGGCGCTCAGCTCTCGCTTCTCTTTGGATAGGCAAGCAGGACGAAGGATCCCATCCCGACGGGATCCCGGTATATAGCATTTCCGTATTATGATTATATTTTGATGAAATAAACATATATGTTGCAAAATACTTTCACTACTTTTATTGTATATGTAAAAACATTATAATATATAGATTTATTGCAATATTATTTAAAATGTACTTTAGGACTTTAATATTGAATCCATTCGTTTATACAATATTAGTTATAAAAAAATCAATCATTACCGTACCTTGTAAGCGGGCTCAAAAGATGGGAGAGACGAGGGGGAAAAGGGCTAGAGTAGACGAGGACTGCGCAGTGGAGGAGGCAGAGGCAGAGGCGAGAGAGATGGAGATGGAGGCGGAAGAAGAGACATTGTAGGCGGCGAGAGAGAGAGAGAGAGAGAGAGAGAGACGGACTAGACTAGGCGCGATTGCCTTGTTGTTGGGTCGTCAAGCCCGATGACCATCGCAGGAGGAGGAGAGGGGATCCCTCTCGATCGCCGCCGCCTCCATTCTCTTTATATCCGCCGCGCTCCCCGCTGCCTCCACCTCTCTCCTCCTCCGCCGCCCCTCCCCGCCCCGTTTATAGATGAATGCTAATGGAGGTTGCCAATGCCATGGATGCCATCACCAAGGAGACCGTCGACCTGGTTGCTCATCTACCTCCTCCTTCTTCTTTCCCCTTTATAATATAATAAAATAGGATATTATTCTCCTATTTAATTTAATTATCTAGTGATCGATTCCATCTCTGTGGAGTGGAGTTGAGTTGAGTGGATTAACATGCGGGCATTAGTTTTGGGTTATAATGAACTCCCTCCGTTTCGAAATGTTTGACACCGTTGACTTTTTAGCACATGTTTGACCGTTCGTCTTATTTAAAAGCTTTTGTGAAATATGTAAAATTATATGCCTACATCAAAATATATTTAACAATGAAACAAATGATAAAAAAAGAATTAATAATTACTTAAAATTTTTGAATAAGACGAACGGTCAAACATGTGCTAAAAAGTCAACGGCGTCAAACATTTCGAAACGGAGGGAGTAGTATAATACTTATAATGCAATCGAATCGATTCCATCTCATCTCAGTATAGTGGATTAGCATGCATTGTGTTTTGGATTGATTGCTACCAAAAAAAAAGATATACTAATATGATGGACGCAGTTAATTGAACTCGCATCGATCGCAGGAGCACATCCCTGTGGAGGAGGTGTTGGATCACCTAAAATGCACGCGCGAGGGTCTCACCTCCGAGGTTGCCCAGCAGAGGATCCACTCCTTCGGCTACAACAAGCTCGAGGAGAAGCAGGAAAGCAAACTGCTCAAGTTCCTCGGCTTTATGTGGAACCCGCTTTCCTGGGTCATGGAGGCGGCAGCCATCATGGCTATCGCCCTCGCACACGGAGGAAGAGATGCCAGGGGAAAGGTATATTCTTCATCATCATCCACTCTTCTTATTGATTTTGGACAACTATAGAGTATACACTACCTACCTAGATTAGCTGCTTCTAATTGCAAGTGCAACCATCAATAAACCAACCACGCAGAGAATGCGCATAGACTACCACGACTTCGTTGGAATTGTACTGCTACTCTTTATCAACTCTACCATTAGCTTCATGGAGGAAAATAACGCTGGCAATGCTGCCGCTGCACTGATGGCTCGCCTGGCACCAAAAGCTAAGGTGCGTATACCTCTACTTACCTGGACAGCTGGACTTCCAATTCATAAATCATTCTACTAGTTAATTGAATTTAACTTATTTCTAGGTTTTACGTGATGGAACCTGGGATGAATTAGATGCATCCTTGTTGGTTCCGGGCGATATAATCAGCGTAAAACTCGGGGACATCATTCCTGCAGATGCACGCCTTCTCGAGGGAGATCCGCTCAAGATTGATCAGGTTTTTCTGGCAGCTCAGCCTTCTCCTTTGCATCTAGGACTGTCGCTCAATTCTGCTAAGAGGAATAACTCCGCTACAAAAATATGCAGCAATAACAACACCACAATGTATCACTTAATTTGCAGTCTGCACTTACGGGTGAATCGCTACCTGTAACTAAGCATCCTGGAGATGGAATTTACTCTGGTTCAACCTGTAAGCAAGGTGAAATAGAAGCAGTTGTTATTGCCACTGGAATTCATACTTTCTTTGGAAAAGCAGCCCATCTCGTTGAATCAACTACTCACGTTGGTCACTTTCAAAAGGTGAGTCTTCAGCAAACAATGTCTCTTCAATTGGTCTGGCATAAGTTTATATTTTGTTTCCTGTCTCACCATGTTTTTTCCTGTATCATGTTTCACCACATCTGACTGTGTATTCATTAGGATACAAACTGTAACTTCTGTTGCCAATGTCATGATCTTGGCTGCCATCGTGGATGTTTTCCAGGTTCTGACTTCGATTGGGAACTTCTGTATTTGTTCAATTGCTGCTGGAATGGTTATTGAGTTACTTGTAATGTACGCTGTTCATGAAAGGAAATACCGCCAGATTGTTGATAATCTTCTTGTGCTTCTTATTGGTGGGATTCCAATCGCCATGCCTACAGTTCTTTCTGTTACTATGGCCATTGGATCACACAAACTGGCACAGCAGGTATGCCTATACACAGATGGCCAGAATTCTCTGGTTACCATGCCCCATGAAAAGAACTCTGGCTACCAACGAATTGAACAGCATTTTAGAAGTGACTACTTCCTTTTTATTGTTTACAGGGTGCTATTACCAAGAGAATGACAGCAATAGAGGAAATGGCTGGAATGGATGTCCTTTGTAGTGACAAGACTGGAACATTGACACTCAACAAACTGAGTGTTGACAAAAATTTAATTGAGGTTGTATGGGTTCTTTTAGCATGTTATATTTTCGTAGCTGTAGTTCATTCATTAACCACCTACTGAGCTAACATTTTCAAACGAAGCACCTACCCCCACCTTCCCTTCTGCGTGTGTGGCCCAATTGAAATGAGATATGGAAAGCAAGCATTTTAATGCAGTTTCAGCTCTGAAATGATTTCTCTTACAATGATTGTGACCTTTATCAATAAATGACCATGAGCATGGTTTTAATTTTTTAATCCATGCTGACCCTTCGCACTGACTATTGATGGCATTGCACCAACATTTATTTGTAGGTTTTTGAAAAAGGCATTGAGAAGGACGATGTTGTATTGATGGCTGCAAGGGCTTCAAGATTGGAAAATCAAGATGCTATTGATTTTGCTATTGTTTCCATGTTACCAGATCCAAAAGAGGTACAAAACTCTTGTCTGCTGATTTCCTTCAAAAGAATTACCCATTCCAGTGACTCACTTCTACCTATCTCACTCGAACTAACAAATGTGCACTGAGGAACAATGTCTATATCATCCTGTTCTTTGGAATTATCCCCATTGTAGTTTGATCTAGACATTTAGTGGCTTTCAACTATCATATGATTTTACAGCTGGGGTTGGCATCAATCATCTGTTAACTCAAGTTTACAACTCAAGTGTTCCTTTTGCTCTATCTATAATTAATTTTCTGGTTCGTTGTTACAAGGCCGATATAATGTTATCCTATGACAATGAGTCATATTGTTAGGCATTTCTAGTTTATGGTCAACTTAACTTTCCTATACACTTCTGTTTTATTCTCTTCTGTCTGCTGCTAGGCGCGAGCTGGCATTCAAGAAGTTCATTTCCTTCCATTTAACCCAACAGATAAAAGGACAGCTCTCACATACTTAGATGCTGAGGGTAAAATGCACAGGGTTAGCAAAGGTGCTCCTGAACAGGTATAGATTGACTCTGATAATAATCAAATTCTTATCTCTACTATTAAAAATTTGAAGATGTTTCCGCTGGAAGTTTGGTACGTCATCCGTGTTTGAGTTGGTTGTATGTCGCTTGTATCCAATTCAACGTGAGTCTGGAATAACTATTAAACACCCCCTCCCAGCCCAACCCAACAGGCCCACACCATCCCACCGCCCCCCCGCCTCCACTTGGGGCCGCGCGTGCCCCTCCCCCAATCGCTGTCTTTTTTTTCTTTTTTCTTTTACTCCTTTTTTTCCCCAATCATCCTGATCCTCTCCCTCTCCTTCCGATCTCCCTTTATCTTTTTTTTTTCTCTTTGATTTCTCTTCCAAATTTTTCTCGTCATAAATATTTTCCTTTTGAAATTATCATTGGTTAAGGTGTGTATGTGGCAAGTTTGTCACTTTGCAAATACTTTCCATCTCAAGTAAAAAAAATCACTAATTGGATAATATTAATTTCAATCTTTAGTCGATGAGGTATAACAAAATACACGAGTCAACTTATGGAATAGTCACCCGATCGATTTATGAGGCTATGAAAAGGTTTACATAAAGGGATTCTTCGTGTGATGACGCATGAAACAAGCACAACGGTTTCAGTGATATATATGATTCTGACTTTGTTTTGTCATTGTTTTGTTTCGGTTTGTCATTTAAATTAACAGAGTTTTTATCAATCGTGAAAATTGTTTTTACCTATTGCAATGTACATGCATTTTTGCTAGTCATATCAAAAATACAGAAATCAGATAGTTGAAAAATGTTCATGTACAAGTAATTAGATATTGTGGTACTTACAGTTACAGTTTACAACTTTTTTTGTGTGTGAAATTTATTTGATGCATTTTGATTAATTATTTATGTAATAATCTTTGTATAGAAAAATATAATATAGCACTGTAGATTTTTCTGTAACATCTTATGTGCTTAATATATATTTTTAGCATCCGCTGAACTGCCTTCAGTCACAGGAATATATCTTGTTTTTATCCGTTGTTCTAATTTATGACTTTATGTACATAATTCTATTTTAGTCCAAATGGTTCTGCTGGTTATTTTTTGTTTATTCAGCTCTGTTCTATTTGGTATATTTCTTGTTGAAAATAAATGGTGAAGATGATTAGATATGATGAGGTCTGAGATTTCATTTGGAGCTCTGCAGATCTTGAACTTGGCATCAAATAAATGTGAGATTGAAAGAAAGGTCCATCATGTAATTGGAAATTTTGCTGAGAGAGGGCTTCGGTCGCTCGCTGTTGCCTATCAGGTGATTAACAGCTAGTTGCTACTGGTCAGCTGGTCCATTTATCTAAAAAAATAGCTAAATCTTTTGGATCTTGATCATGCAGGAAGTACCTGAAGGGACAAAGGAAAGTCCAGGTGGACCTTGGCAATTCGTTGGTCTTCTCCCACTCTTTGATCCTCCTCGTCATGATAGTGCTGAAACCATACGCAGAGCTCTTGACCTTGGAGTTAGTGTAAAAATGATCACAGGTGCTTGAAGCAATTACTTTATGGCACTGGAATAGTCACGTCTTTTGACAATGGACTGATTGTTTTTCTCCCTTTATTGACCTCCTCAGTGGCTGTGTGCACCATAGCAATCAATCTGAAGTTTAACTTCTTATATACCCTGATGTTACAAAAAAAAACCCTAAAGTGTTGATCTACACAGTACACCTAGTAGTTGTGCTGTGCATCACAAATCTGTTCTCAGGATTGCTTAGCTATTTTGAGCTTCAGAATAATTAGGAAGAACACTTCCGAATATTCACACAAGGAGAGTAAATCCTTGTATAACAGCACATTGTTTGAGTGTTTCCCATTTTGGTGAAATGGAACAACTATCTATAACAGTCTCCATGGCAGTTGGAAGGTACATGGACAGTGGATATCAAGCATAGTTCTTATGGGTCTTGTGATGCACCTGTAGTACAACAAAGCTAAACATCTAAAGAATGAAAGGTTCCTTAGCACATAGTTCATCCTAAAACTCGCAATTAAACATCAATATGTAAGAAAATTAAGCAATACCAGGACTGACCATATAATTTGGTATTAGATGATTAATCAACTTTCATACTATATAGTTTTTGTTCTTTTACTTTTGGTATTTCTTGCCCATTATCTAAAATTTTTAAAAATATAATGCAATTTCACCTCCTCTACTGTTTTCTTTCAAAAAATAATATTTTTTGTGTGTACTGTAACATCAAGAGGAAGTTAAGGATTAAAACAGTACTTTGAAGACTATGACTTAAGCCTAAAAGGCCACATTAATTTACATTCATTGACTGCTTTGAATTTACACCCTAAACTGGATACAGTATGTGCGTTATTTTTTAATTTGAAATTCATGTGTTCCAAACTGGGCCGTTCTGCTGATCTACACCCTTAGGGATAGTAGTAGCACTGTAAATCTGTAATAACTGTGCTTAGCCAACACCTCAAATCTGTAATTCATTATCTACATTGCAGAATTGCTGATACATCCTGGACTCTGTCATTATCAATGTGGTTTGTTGGAAATATTTTCAGGTGATCAGTTGGCTATTGGTAAGGAGACAGGCCGGAGGTTAGGAATGGGCACAAACATGTACCCTTCTTCATCTTTGCTGGGTGACAGAAAAGATGGTGATATCGCTGTCCTACCAGTGGACGAGCTGATTGAGCAAGCAGACGGATTTGCTGGAGTATTCCCAGGTACAGATTAATTTTCTATCTCATTGTTAATGTCTGTCGCTCTAACTTGTTTTCCTTCCAGAGCACAAATATGAAATTGTGCAGAGGCTGCAAGCTAGAAAGCACATATGTGGGATGACTGGAGATGGAGTTAATGATGCACCTGCACTGAAGAAAGCAGACATTGGGATTGCTGTGGCTGATGCAACGGATGCTGCTAGAAGTGCCTCTGACATAGTTCTGACGGAACCTGGATTGAGTGTCATTATCAGTGCTGTGTTGACCAGCCGGGCAATTTTCCAAAGAATGAAAAATTATACGGTAAGTTTGCATTTAAATGCATTTTTTTGCCAATTCTAACTTGCTACCCTACTCATCTATCTTTTATGGACAATGGGGCATCATGCACGATTCAATTAAATATTTTCCACTATTTAATGGTTTTATTTGGTAGCAAACTAGTGGGCAGCAAACAAAAAATGAAGTGTACGAAAGTAGAAGTATTCCTGGGATGAAAAATTAAGAAATTAAATCATGAATTAACTTTGGTTCTCTTATACTGTATAAGATGCATTGGTACCTTAGGACCTGAATTTTCATTTCACATCCGCTGAGATCCCAACCAATTCCGCCTAGTGGGTTTTTGGATCCTACCTACCTGTTTCAGAGTTAACGGTCATGTGCTTTGCATCTGTGTATTTCTTTCTTGAATATCGTTCTTCCAAATCTTGAACATATTGGAGTTATGCTTTCTTTTAGAAGAGAAAAGCGTCGCTTCCTTTTTCATGTTTTAAAGAAAGCTGTATTTCATTCTGTCAAAAAGGAAGCGGGCAGATGCTCTAACCATTTCTGACACCTTTTGCAGATATACGCTGTATCTATAACTGTACGTATTGTGGTAAGTTTGTGTTGCCTACCGTGTTCTTATTCTGTATTTATAACTCTACTGCTTACACTTTGTCATTCGTCTGGTTTACCAAGGGTGCTTCACGTCCCTTCATCGCACCAATTTGCGGACATCATGACCAAAGGCTTACCGGTTCAGTTATTTACTGACTTTCGGTCCAGTCTTTGCGTTCGTGATCCTCCCGCTGCAACTGCGGGCGGGTATTAGGATTATTTATTAATCCTTAGACTGTTTCTCTTCTAGACTTTTGGGCTTATGTAACTTATAGCATTTAGTGTAAACTCAGCACTAGCATTAAGTGTAACTCTTGGTCTTTTGTATCACTAACTGTAACTCAGCTATATATATGAGTTTTCACCTCCACACTTTGTGTGAGGCATCTATTCTACTTCTTCTACAATTACAACCGATTAGTACAAGTATATACAAGTTGTAGTATCAAGCTTGATATTTTACCTCACTGATTCAATCTAATCTTTGCAGCTTGGTTTTTTGCTCTTGGCATGCTTTTGGAAATTTGATTTTCCTCCATTTTTGGTTCTTGTGATAGCTATTCTTAATGATGGTAAGAACATTGCTGTCTGCACTCATCATAGAGGTTAATTTTATTACCAAAAACAGGACAGACTCCTATTGTCCTATCATCATAGATGTTATTGCTCAATGAATTTTCGTTTCTTTGTTTCCAATGATATCTGCTACTCAGGAACCATAATGACTATATCCAAAGATAAGGTTAAACCATCTCCCTATCCAGACAGTTGGAAGCTAACAGAGATATTTGCAACTGGAGTGATTATTGGGGCTTATCTGGCTGTAACCACTGTGTTGTTCTTTTGGGCAGCCTACAAGACACAGTTTTTTGTGGTGAATACCATTGCTTCACTAATGCGGTCCTTTATGTACCTCTTTTGATGGCAAGACATTTCTTTATATATTTTGCATGCTTGTATATTGATCATTTTAGACATCTAGCATGATGGATGAGCTAGTACCTTTTTGAAAAAAAAAACAGAGATGAAACTCTTTATTTGGGATTATGGTATTTGATGTCAACCGTGCCTAAAATACATAGTAATACTAGAATATCAGCTTATCAACTAATTTTCTTGTCCTTTCTGTTACTTATACAGCATTTTCGGAGGTACCTTATCTTTATGCTTTCCAGTTATATGTATTTCTACTTTTCCAACAGAATTAGCTGTCCTGAGCAAAACTCACTTGTATTTTCCACATTACTTGCAGCACCTTTTCAATGTAGACACTCTGAACATAAACAAGGTTGACACCACAGACAATGAATTGGTGGCAAGGAACACAGAGAAATTGGCTTCTGCAGTTTACCTTCAAGTGAGCACCATTAGTCAGGCTTTGATATTTGTTACACGTTCCAGAGGTTGGTCCTTCTTAGAGAGACCTGGCCTCCTGCTTATGGCTGCATTTGTCATAGCTCAGCTGGTGAGTTCTTGTTTATTCCTATAATTTTCATTTATCAGTGTTTTATTTCAGTTTATAATAGCTATTTTTTGTTGATAGGATGATAATGTAGTCACTTTATCCTATACTGAGCACTCGCGCAGCACATCTTAAAACTGCATGCTTTATGGAATGATAGTGCTCAGTCACACGTTACGTGTCCAGTTTTTTTGTAAAAAAAAAAAAAAAAAAACTCTGTCCAGCGATGACACCAAAGTCATCAAAATTAATGATAAGAAGAGCATTTTTACATGTTTGTCACAAGAATGATAGTGCTCAGTCACACGTTACGTGTCCAGTTTTTTTGAAAAAAAAAAACTCTGTCCAGCGATGACACCAAAGTCATCAAAATTAATGATAAGAAGAGCATTTTTACATGTTTGTCACAAGATGATTGATATTACTACTGATTAGGGCAACACCTTTTTTGTGTTTTATGAAGCTTGATTTATGCAACATGCCATTAAATTGCCAACTGAGGAAGAGAGTGAATCATACTTGGCCCCTTCCTTTCGAGGTTTCAATTGGCCATTCGCGGGGCTAAGCTAGTTGTAGACTTGTCGCCTGTAGTTCATGTCGTCCAGATTCCAACGTGGACTCTTGCCACATAGTCTTGAGTGAGATTTACCATGACTGGTGCAGACTAAGATTCAGTTTTTCATCGAACGCTATGTTTCTTCCAACTGCTATATATATACTAGCGCGTGTGAAAAGATTCATTTGGAGTGGATTTATGAGAAGTCTATTTGGAATGTAATTTTTGCAGTTAGTGTAAATTTTTTGTGTAACAAATGAGGGTGCTTGATTTTTCTAATGCAGATTGCCACTGTGTTAGCTGCCATTGCCACCTGGGAGGTTGCTAGCATCAGAGGTATCGGTTGGCGCTGGGCAGGGGCTATTTGGGTGTACAACATTGTTGTCTACCTTTTGCTAGACCCAATGAAATTCGCCGTGCGATATGGCCTTAGTGGGAAAGCCTGGAACCTTGTCATTGATAACAAGGTTAGTGCATATACTTAGTACTAGTACCTCTCTGTGCTGCAGGCTGCAGCATGAAGCTTGAGTTGCCCATCATTTTCAGGTAGCTTTTACAAACCGGAAAGATTTCGGAAGGGAAGCTCGCGTGGTTGCTTGGGCACACGAGCAGCGCACACTACACGGGCTGCAGTCTGCTGCAAGCCGGGAGAAAGCTGCATCAACGGAGCTCAACCAAATGGCTGAAGAGGCCAGACGGCGTGCTGAGATTACAAGGTCAGTTAAGTCGTTATATATATATATATATGTGTGTGTGTGTATGTATGTATGGGAGTCTTTCTTCAATTGCATATGCTCGATCTGCTGCTCACGAAATGACCGACATCTCTTTCAAAACAAAAATAAAATTGAGTGACATTTGTTTCCACAGGTTGAGGGAATTGCACACTCTGAAAGGAAAGGTGGAATCTGTGGCTAAACTGAAAGGAATCGACTTGGAGGATGTCAACAATCAACACTACACTGTTTAACCTACAACACGACAATGCATTATGCATTATGCCATCTCTGAACATCGATCTGACTCCCTAGACAGTAGTATTGTTTAGTATTTTCCTTTCCCATCCCATTTGGTTTATTGCATGTGGATCGAACATTTACTCTCCTCGTAATAAAGTTGGATTTATTGTACCTCACTCAGATCTTTGCATGTACTACTATACTACTAGTAGTAGTCCATGAGACCATGAGGCAGGTAACGTTGACACCTAATATAGAGTATAATGGTATTCTTAAGTTTTTGGACCATCAGTTCCTCCTTTTGTTTTTGGATGATCCATCAGTCAGTGGTCTTTGCTGTAGCTAGCCTAGCCATACCATAGTGGGGTACAAGTACACCACATTAATAAACAAACCTAGCTCCTGTTGTTTCTCTCTGTATGAGTCTGCAGGTTGCTTAGGTTAGTATAATGCGGGTACGCATACTCTTGTAGTAGTGATGCGTAGTGCCTGTCCACGCCATTTTTCAATGTCAACCTGTACTTTGAGGTAGACCTAACACACACTTTGATCAATTTAATCATATACAGTAAGTAGTTGTTGCCATGCTAGTAAACTTTATCTATTGAACCAGCTAATATAAGTACTACTCCCTCTATTTCAGAATATAAGAAACCAGATATTTTTTATTACTACGAATCTGAATATGTATTAGCAGTTTAATGTGTCCGCTCAAGCTAGCTTAGCTCGTCATGCGTTAAACTACAAGTCCATTGTTGATAAGTTGTAGGCGTACGTGCCACAAAGTTTACAACCGCGCGCCCACTGACAGGTGGCTTCTTTTGAGTCCTTGTGTAACATGTACTAGCTAGTATTGTTAACAAGCCAGGTCGAGCATGTTAACAAGTTGAGCTAAGTAAGTTTCTTGTTTAACGTGTTAGTACATGTTAACAAGCTGAGTTGAGATATGTTGTAACTTAATGTGTTATTACAAGTAGAGCTAAGGGCTTTATTCACTTTCTTGTTTTTAATCATATCAGATTTTAACATTACCAAATCTTGGTAGGGCAACAAAGCAAAGGGGCTGTTCACTTTGATGTCATTTTTAACTTTACCAAATTTTGATAAAGTTACCAAAAAGTGGCTACATTTAGTTTGTTGCCAAATTTTGATAACTATACAAGAAATCCTGCCAAAATTTTGGCAAGTTGTCAAAATTTTGGTAACTATGCCAAAATTAGTTTTTTTGGCAACAAAGTGAACAGTCCCAAACACATTCTTGCCATTGCTACCATACCAAATTTTAGAAAATCCGGAATCTAAACTCTATTGATATCCGTAAGACTTTAAACTAAACGTGTTTAATAGTACTAAAAAATTGTTATATTTTTAGACTAAAGTAGTAGTTAATTATGAAACGTTTAGAAAATATATTTATAAGAGTGGATTGTATGTACATGGAGGCATATAGAGACAGGTATTTGGTACTAGTGGTACTAGTGGCATAAAGAGAAGTTATGTTTGGATGAGGTGATGAAGGGGTTGGGTTGCCGGCGAGCGACGAAAGAAAGAAAGAAGCAGCAGCAGCGGGTCTCGTCTGGTCTGGTAGTAACTAGGAGTAGTAGACGGGCACCGGCGGCAGCAGAGTCACCTTCCTTTCATTTCCTTTCTCTTTTCTCTTTCTTTCTCTCTCTTTCTTGGTGTTGGAAGGCGAAGGCAACCCAGGGGGGGAAGCACCGGAGGAGCCGCAGATCCCGCCATGCGGGTGCTCCCGGCGTCGTGGTCCTCCGCCGCCTCCTCCTCCGCCTCCGCCTCCGCGGACCGCCTCAACTCCCCCACCCCGGCGCCGCCGCCGCCGGCCCCTCCTCCTCCTGCTCCAAAAAGCAGCAGCAGCAGCAGCGCGGAGCTGTACCTCAACATCTACGACATCTCCCCAATCAACCACTACCTCTACTGGTTCGGCCTCGGCATCTTCCACTCCGGCATCGAAGGTCTATATCACTCTATCTCCTTCCCCCTTCCTTGTGCGTAGATTTACCTTCTCTACGCCACGCCACGCCCCGCCAGGGACCCTACCTCTAACCTGGTAGTATAGTAGGCGTACTCCAGATAGGTCAGGATCGAGGTACCACCACACCTACATGCCTTGCCGTATGCCGTATGCTGCTTGCTTCCTTCGGGACCTGCTTTGCTCTTCTACTCTGGAGTACTACCTTACTAGTACCATTTTCCCCCTTTTCTTTTCTTTCTCTTGTATTATTATTAATCCCAACCAACAATTCTCATGCTCTACAATTCACCACATCCTATAAGCCCCCCCCCCCCCCCTACACGGCACACGCCACCAATTCTTGTGTGTGCCTACCGTTACTTCTAATTAGAAACAACATGTGCAACTTACCCTAACACCCTGTCAATGCCCCAAGTCCGACTCTCTACCAGGCAAGGTTCACATTACTTGTTGACCACCGGATTTATCACGCTTTGGGACAAAATTCTGCCTGCATTTTGATCAAGTTTACTGTTTACCATTTGAATTTGTCAAAACCACCAAATATTCCAACCGAAAATTGATTTCCATCCGCATCGAAACATTGAAAACCCGCGAAAACCAATCGGCTTTCATTGGCTCTGCGAACCCTGCTCTCTACGCGCAGCCTGTATGTGAGCTCAGCTGTTCAATCGCCTCATCGAGACTTCATTTGGTCTCCAAATGGAGTACAAACGGCACAAACCTAAGCAGTATTGCTTTGCTATATCCAACTTTTACCCCCCCCCCCCTTTTTTTCTTTTGCTACACACGTATCTAGCACATTTGCTATATATTACTTGTGGGCTGGACCAACTGTTATTTGTTCTAAGGTCTTCAGTCTGCTGATGCCTTAGCTGCTCATAGAATTCCCATGTTTGCTTTGCAACCATTACTTTTTTTTTGGTTTGACATCCAGGGATCAGCACCTAACAACTCCAATACCATTTGCAGTGCATGGCATGGAGTATGGGTTTGGAGCCCATGAATACCCAACCAGCGGAGTCTTCCAAGTAGAGCCCAAAAGCTGTCCTGGCTTTATCTTCAGACGCTCCGTGTGCGTGGGTTCCACTGATATGTCTCGTTCGGAAGTCCGCAGTTTCATAGAGGATCTTGCAGAGGATTATCACGGGGACACTTATCATTTGATTGCAAAGAATTGTAATCATTTTACAGCAGACATCTGCAAGCGTCTGACTGGAAAGCCAATTCCTGGATGGGTCAATCGACTTGCCAGATTAGGTTTGCTTCTGCAACACAAACTCATAACCTATTGTTCCTCGATTTTGATGATTCTAAACTATTGCTGGGATCGCAGGTTCTTTCTGCAACTGTGTACTGCCTGAAAGCATCAAGGTTTCCGCTGTCAAAGATGTAACCGATCCCCCCGAGTTTCCTGGTAAACTCTCTCTCTCTCCCTCCCCCAGTTAGTGCGTATGGATGGATTCAATTGTTTATTTTCCTGCACACATCCATTTTTGGGTTGGACTGCTTATATAAATTAATTACCTAAGATGTTTCTACCAGTCCAAGCACATGATTTGATGTTGACCTTTCTAGGTTGTACTGCCTGGGTAAATTATTGGCATATGCTTCCTTCCTCCTTTTGTTCTTCTAGTTGGCTCTATCAACATTGCATTAGCTGGTCATACTCAAATCATTTATTTATACCACATTTCCTCCCAACGTGATGTTGAATTAGTGGAGATATTTTCCCGAGGTTTGATGTAATCTAGCTGCATCCTAATATTCGAGCGTTAGGTTTCTTATATGCTTGAGTTTAACATCTCAAAAGTTATGCAATTAACGTTAGTGAAGTGCCATGCTATGACTGACTAACAGTATAGTTACTCTTGTAGTCTTTTGTTTATATTCCATATATAATCCAATAATCGATCTTAGTTATAATGATTAACCGAATTAATCAAAACATTCTGCTAATACATTCAAATCGTTAACCGTTTCACAAGTAGTGAACTAAATTTCTTATTATTAGAGCCAATAATTTCTACAAGTTTGGAACCATTTAATATATCCTACCGGTATTTTCTATGAATGGTTAGACATCATGGAAGATCTTGGTAAACCTAGCATGGCCGTGAGTTTAATTGCCATTTTCATATTCTGTTTTCCATATGAACATATGATGTGAATTATACACACTGTAACTTGTCATTTGTAATTGGTAAGATTCTGTTGCTACAGATGATGATATGGAGTCTAATGCATCCATTGTTGACGGAAGTGATGCGGATGATTTAGACCATCTTCTAATAACCCCAAGTAGCGATGTTGTATCTTCAAAAGATAAGATATTAACTCCTGGCAGGGATAGCTTGTAATTGCATGTATTCTCCATTGATATAGTTCAAGTATTACTTGTGGGGTTGTTTTCTGAGGATCAATCTGATGATTTCTTGCTGAGTGGCGATGTGGCTGGAGGAGGGGTATGCTGTGGGCAGTCAACCTTGAATAGTTGAATGTATAATCCATGAATGGTAATTCTGTGTGTCTTACACTAGAGGTAGTGAATGTGATTGTCTAACTGTGGCGAAGGGCCATGTTTCCATTATAAGTATATGCTGTTTTGAGAGAGGGGAGGGGAGGGGAGGAGTGCGTTGACAGTGTGGTATGTATATGCTGTAACTAGTTGGAGAATGATTGACTTCATTTGAGTTACCTAGGTGGGCTTCCTGTTTTGTTTTGTTGTGTGTAACTGATTTGTTTGTACAAATGAATGATTTGCAGTTGTGGAAGTTGAATAGATGTTCGGTCCGTCTCTCTGTTGTTGTTCTGCCTGCTACTCTCTCTCTCTCTCTCTCTCTCTCTATTGTTTGAGAGGGCTGATGCTTTACTGGAGTAATGTAGCCGTCTTAATTGTTGGCGAACCAAACAGATCGCTTGCTATGCTTTGATTCAACAAGAAGTGTTGGGCGCATACATTATCCTGCCTATTGTCTTTTGTCTCTTCTTTTATCTTCTTTTTTCCTTTATGGCAAGTGCGTTCTTATCCCGTCTTTAACTTTAGGAAAAAGTACGAATTATCCTCCGAATTATTGAGGTCGATCGAATTATACTCTCGAACTCAAAATCCAGACATTCTACACCCTCAACTATTGAAACCGGACAAATAATCCCTCTAATTCAATTCGGGGTGGTTTTGGATTCACGTGGCAGTCCAGTCAGTATTTTTTTAAAAAAAAATCAGTGGACCCCACCTGTCAGTTCTTCACCCCTCTCTATCTCTCTACTCTATCCCAATGTCTCCCTCTCTACGTCAGTGGACCCCACCAATGTGGCGGCCACGCGAGGGCGGGAGCCGACGGCGGAGGGCGCCGGGAAGCGTCGAGGCGGGAGTTGAGCGTGCAGATGATGGCGCCGGCCATTGGGATGCCGAAGTGGAGCTCGCACATCACTGGAATATTCTACGCGAACACCGCGACCTGCACACAGAGACAACCAACCAGGCAACGATTTCTTCTGAAAATACGAATCACTCAGCTGCTAATTCGGAACCAAATTAGAAGATTCAACAAGTAAATTCTAAGCGATTTGGTTTTTTTTAGCATGAAAAATTGAAGAAGGGGGAGATTTGGGAGAAAAATCCAATTACTGTATTGATTGGCGGCGGCGAACGGAGGTCAATCTTACCACGTGGTGGCGGTGGACGTCGAGGGCGGCGAGGGAGGCGGCGAGGCGGAGGCAGCGGTCTCGCGTCTCCCGCCAGGTGCGCGTGAGTCCGGAGGAGGAGGCGACGATGGCGGGGTGGTCGGGGTAGACGAGGGCGGCGCGGTCGAGGAAGGTGATGGGGGTGAGCGACGCGTGGTTGGCGGCGCAGAGCACGGCGCCCTCCATCGCCGCCGTGGTGGACGTGGGCGTGTCCGGTGAACTCGGGACGACGAGATCAAAGTCAGAGAGACGAGCTGAGGTGAGGTGAACAAGGGCAGGCGAGGCCACGCAAAAGGTGAGGGAAGAGAAGCTTGTTTTATGACGACAAGGCAGCAGCACACCACGACGACGCTCCTCAGCCGCCTCAACCTGCACGGCAACCTACGCGGGCGAGCTCTGCCTCCCGCTGCTGGCCGCTTGCTCCGCCTCCGTCTCAGCCGCCCGGCGCCCTCCACCGCCGGCAGCGCCGCCTACTCCCGCCCTCGCGCGGCCGCCGCCATGCTGGTGAGAAGAGAGAGAGAGAGGGAGAGATTGGGATAGACTAGAGAGAGATAGAGAGGGGTGGAGAACTGACAAGTGGGGCCCACTGATTTTTTTAAAAAAAATACTTATTGGACTGCCACGTGGACCCAAAACCACCCCGGATTGAGTAGGGGGTTATTTGTCCGGTTTCAATAGTTGATGGTGTAGAATGACTAGTTTTTAAGTTCAGGGGTGTAATTTGGTCGACCTCGATAGTTCAGGGGTGGGGGTAATTCGTACTTTTTCCTTAACTTTAATTGTTATTTTACCTCCACATTTTCAAGTAAAACTTGTATTTTGCCTCTGTTCTGTTAACAAGACTTAATCATGCTTTTAAGTTTAAGAATTCCTGTAATTGGGTTGACGAAGCCCTAATTTTCTTGCTGAACGTTCTAGTGAACGATGTAATTATGTTTGTAGATTAATAAAGCGCGCCAAATGGCTTCCTTAAAAAAATAAGACTTAATAGTATTTAAGTTTATGTCAACCTTGTGCTCGATCCTTTTCTTTTTTACATTAAACATGTGAATGTCAAAACAGATGTCAAATTCATGTGAAAAATATAAAATATTTGGTGTCAAAATCATCAATTATTTCCAAAGACGAATAAACTTAAAAACCAACTCAAATATGGATGACATACCAAAATACTGGCAAAAACATCTTCAATTTTTATAATAGTAGAGATAGGGGTTAGGAGTAAAATAAAAAATCTCAGATTTATACTCCTAAAACTATTAGAAATTTTATCTTTTTTTGTTACGGCTAAAATATTTTAAAATTAAGGTCAAGATTTTATACATAAATGTAATACTATTGAAAGTTTATATACATTTTTTTCTAGAGTTTTAGATGATATTTGTTAGTAGGTGTACACGATGTTACACATAAAGTTTTGGTGGTTATGATTGGTTAAGACGATTGGTTAAGACGAGGGATAAGTGGGAGATTATGAAACAAAAACCTAAACATTATAAATAATTATATGTTAGGATGGAGGGGTTATATATTTTAAATATTATTAAGTCTTATTAATAATAGAGTAGGGGCAGAATAAACTTGGTTTACAAAAAATATTGAAAAAATGATGAAGTTGGGGTATCATTTTTTGTTTGAAAGGTTCCTGGTGGGCCAAGGGGGAGCGATCGGATCAGGGGACCACCTAGAGAATAAGGGGCTTCGTCTCCCCACGCTTCCCATTTTCTTTCATTTGGGTTGGAGAAGTTGGGGGTTGGGGGGTTGGGCGAGGAGGAGGAAGAGGAGTACAAGAAAGAAAGAAAGATTAGTAGTAGATGGCCGCTTATTCCCTCGTCTTCGTCTTCGTCGGCGTCGCCGTCTTCGTCCTCGCGCCACCAGCCTCCGCCGTGCCCTTCATCGTCCTGCACGGTTAGACTCAGTCACCCCGTCCGTCCCTTGGCTTCCAACACCTACTATTATGATGGAGTACTTCGGTTTGACAAGTAGCAGCTACTGATACTCCTCCTGCCGTGCCGTGCGTGCAGGGATCGGAGACCAGTGCGCCAACCATGGTGTCGCCAAGTTCACCCGCCTTCTCGCCGACTGGTCCGCCTCCCATGGCTACTGCCTGTACTACTACACTACACTACATCTCTCTTTCTTTCTTTTTCAGTTTCCTTCCCTTCTCAATTAGATTAATTAATTAATTAATTAATTACTTGTGCTACTGCCTGCTAATGATGGAAAACGCATAGTGAAATCGGAAGTGGAACATGGGACTCTTGGTTAATGCCTCTTCAGAAACAGGTCCACTACTTGACTTCTTCAATCTAGCTAGCCTAGGAATCTTGTTTACCTACTAGTACCAGTAATAAAAACAACTCTTTCTATATTCTTTCCACATAGTACTAATTTCTCCCTCATGTCTCAACAGGCTGATATTGTTTGCAGTAAGGTGATTCAACTTTCCCTTTTGGATAATACCTTCCTACGCTATGATGATGTATGTATCATCACTGGATTGTACCCTTTTCTTTTCCAGGTAAAAGAAATGAAGGAACTCTCCAATGGTTACAATATAGTTGGTCTTTCACAGGTATACTCTTGCACTGCTGTCTGTATTGTTTATGGTTCGCGCCACTTCCTTTTACCAACTGCAATGCTATGCAGCTGTTTTTTTTCCACCTGCTGTATATTCTCTAAGAACAGAGCACTAGTTACTCAAAACATTACAGGAAGAAAAATGATTCCATATCAATCGTTAATCTAATTTGCTCTCTGTTTTTGTATGCTCATTTTAATTCTCATTTCTATCACAAATTTGTTCAGGAAAAATGCTACACTTTTCATGTGACTAGTGGATTAGTTTGTTATAAGTCGTTGGTTATTACTGCCTCCAGGCACAAGTTAGTGACATATTGGGCATTGCATCTGTCCCCACTCCAAAAAGCAACTT
This sequence comes from Oryza sativa Japonica Group, assembly GCF_034140825.1. Classification (NCBI taxonomy): domain Eukaryota; kingdom Viridiplantae; phylum Streptophyta; class Magnoliopsida; order Poales; family Poaceae; genus Oryza; species Oryza sativa. The sequence goes on from NC_089037.1 coordinate 114,834, forward strand.
CAGTCACTAACTTCTGTTTTAATGTATTCTCAAAACCTAGTAACCCCTTGTATCATATCCACAGGGGAACCTGATTGGTCGAGCAGTTGTTGAGTTTTGTGATGATGGGCCACCGGTGAGTTGTCCTTTCTGGGTACAAAGAACAGTTTTTTTTTTAGGTGTGTGTGTTTTTTAGGGGGTGTCCCCCTCTTGACTCCTTTTCTGCCCTCCTACCTTGAATCTACCATGTACTTGACGTTACAATGCTCTTCAATCTCGTGGTGCTTCAACAGGTCAAGAATTTCATTTCACTCGGTGGCCCTCATGCTGGTACTGCTTCAGTGCCACTTTGTGGTGTAAGTTCATCTCATTGTTTCCAAGTGATACCTAGTTTGTGATGAAAAGTTAAAATTTAATAATCCAAGATTGTGCATGGATCTTCTCAGATGACACATACACTCATTATCTATTAAAAGTACTTGGTACTGACAAGGTAGACTAACAACATCAGTATGTGGCATCTCTTATTTACCTGAATGCTATGACTGGTGAAATTCCACCATCACCACATCACAAATAATGTATGCCAACCTATATATATGGACATATATCCATCCACATGTTTGCTCCAAAATGGAAAGTTATTAGCATTGGTGGTGTGTAGGGATGGTAATGTGCATTTAGTCCATTTTTCCAATCTGATGCAGGCTTGCAGAGCTTGAAAACTGGTACTAGATCAGATATATCGTTTTTAGCATTTAGGTAACTCAACTTGATTCTTGAGGGACTTGGCATGATTAGGAGATATGATTGGTCACACAATGGGTGAGCTGCTAGGATCTTTAAGATTATGCCAAACCTTGTAATATTGTTACTGTTGTAAAGAATGTGAACTCTGCCTGGTTACAGTTATTTCACAAGAATACATGTGTGGTACCTTGATGTTAATTTTACTGCAGCTACCTATAATAGCTCATCTTTGTTTATTTGCAGTCTGGTATTTTTTGCATTCTTGCTGATTCCCTGATTAAAATGGAGATCTACTCAGACTATGTCCAGGTTCGTGTAGTCATTTGCACTTGAAAATACTTAGGTGGATTTTTTGTGGAATAATTTATTGAATGGTGAATTGCAGGCACATCTTGCACCTAGTGGTTACATGAAAATCCCAACTGTGAGTTTTTTATGACTTGAATTCTTTTTTGTCATCACCCTGAAGACATAATGCTTTTTATGTTGCTTGGTTGAAATTTTAATTTGATTTTTCAATTATTGCCTTGTAGTTACAAACTATCAGAAAAAAAATTATAAGTTAGTAAAATGATGAAAACACCGATCTTTCTTCAAGGCATGATAATTACTGGAAATAGAATTTGATGTGTATTTATGTTAATGTTTCGATTAACTGAAGTTTGCATAACCTTCCTATGCTTTTCAGGATATTTCAGATTATTTAAAGGGTTGTAGATTTCTTCCAAAGCTTAACAATGAGTTACCAGGTGAAAGAAATGCCACCTACAAGGAAAGGTTTAGCAGCTTAGAGAATTTGGTATTAATCATGGTAAGTTTAATATAGTCCAAGGTTGTATTTTGATTATGTTCATGTTCAACCTCCAAGACTGTTGGTAGCATCGGTTTATAAGCGTCAACAATTGTGTTCCTTAACTCCTTGGTATCTACTTAGGTTTATCCGATTTCTACTTGTATAGCGCCCTGACTGTTCTAGAATTCTGGAGCATATCACCAGGGTATAGTTGTATGGACCCATCAGCAGTACCCTGGTGGCAATAAGATAAGTTGGGTAGATTGTTGGCCGATGCTGATCCCCTGCTAACCTGTTTGCTACCTCTGTTCCATGGCTAAACTTGCTTCATATGTGGAGCTGGAGCTCATGCAGCAAGCCAGCAACTTGGAGTTGTTCATCATTGTGGTGTCACCGCATGTGTTGACCATTAGTTCTATATTAGATTAAGTTAATAAAATCTAATGAGTTTATGATATTATAACAGTGCTTTCGAAGAGAAATCTACACATAATATTTCATTTTAAACTAAGCATTTGGGAAATTATTGATGGTCCAATTTTTAAGAGTTTGACTAAATCTTGTCCTAAATGTAAAATATTTATGACCAGAGGGGGGTAATTTATTACTCATTAGTCTGCCTTTAGTGTGTTTATCCATTGTTTAATGTTTAGTTTCAGGATGACGCTGTCTTGATACCTCGGGAAACAGCATGGTTTGGTTACTATCCAGATGGAGGTTTCGATCCTGTCCTGCCCCCTCAGAAGGTTGAGCCTTGCATTGCATGTAGTGCAAATGGAATGAAGTAAATCCTCTGGCCTTAACATTGGTAGCAACATGTCCTGGTGTTGTGGTTGCAGACAAAGCTGTACATGGAGGACTGGATTGGTCTCAAGACGCTGGATGATGAGGGGAGAGTGAAATTCGTGTCCGTGCCAGGGGGGCACCTGGGTATTTCCAAGACTGACATGATGAAGTACATCGTGCCCTACTTGAAGGGAAAGGACAATGGAAAGGCTTGGATTGCTGCGACTTGGCGTGCCATCACCAACACCATCGGTGGGGAAGCGTTTGTGCTCAACTAGCTACTAGTACTAGTATCATGTTGCAGCCTCTTTCTTGGCTCTGATGATGATTGTAAAAAGATACAGGTGTACAGTGCAGGATACGCGTTTCATTCCCTGTGCAAGTATATGTATTCCTCATCATGTATACATTCACCAAACTAGGAGTTCAAGTAACAAGTACTCCTATATATGAAGACAAAATTGAGCTGATCTTACATGATGGTATCACAAATGATTCGGAGAAGTAGTAACAAATTTATTTGTGGGTTTGCGGCCACCCTGGGACTTCCAGGCAGTGATGGCGGTGAGCAGAGAGCGGTTGGGCACAAGTGTCTTGTTTGGCATCCGAACATTGGTGACCGGAGACACATCCTTGTCGCACACCCACATCTCAATGGCGTGGCGCTCGTACGAGTAGCCGTCCGACGCGATGCACGGCTCTTGCATAACCCTCTGCATTGCATCTCATGGATGAGGTGTTAGTTAGGAGTTTGCATTTGCAAGCTTGCCAAGGCAATAATAAGAAGAAGAGACAGAGACAGGGACCTTGAGTATGGGGCAGATGAAGTGCTCCGGCGGCGGCTGCGTTGGCAGTGCCCGGCGTTTGAGGCGGTCCAGGTCGACGGCGACCCTGGTCTTGAGGTCAGGACGGTCCTTGCCTCTCATCTCCAGGCACCTGAGCGCTAGGTCAGCCATCTCCTGCGCCTCTTCCATGGCCCAAGTCCACCCTGCATTCTCATCCAGGATGTCCCTCAACTTGCCGTCCTCCACCGCTCGCTCCACCACCTCCGCCAGCCCGATGGGTGCCCTCGCCGTGAGCAGCTGCAGCATCACCATGCCAAGCGCGTACGTGTCCGACTTCACCGACACCTGCCCGCTCCTCTGGTACTCTGGGTCTATGTAGAACAGCGTCCCAGCCAGAGCCGTCTTCTTGTACATGGTACTGCTACTGCCACCACTACCACTTGACACCAGTGTTGACAGCCCCACATCACCAACCTTGCTCACCAGGTTGCCGTCCAGGAGGATGTTCTCAGGCTTGAGGTCCCGGTGAATGATTGGGTTTGGTTTGCTGCTGTGGAGGAACACAAGGGCAGAGGCAACCTCCCAGGCGATGCGCAGCCGGTCACACCACGGCAGCGCCGCCGTACCGCTTTTGCACCGCAGCCGCTCCTCCAGGCTGCCATTCTCCATGTACTCGTACACCAGGCACCCCCTCTCCACACACGCTCCCAGGAGCATCACCAGATGCGGGTGATGTATCTTCCCCAGAACCTCAAGCTGCAAAATTAACTTCTTAATACTGTATTACACTTTTGCTCTACATACATGCTTGGCATGGCAGTTCAACTATGCTATGAATATTAAAAATAAGGTGATATGATGTATGCCTATCCTAACTGTTTGTTAGTATGAAAGCATATAATTTAATTCGGGTACTAGTACCTCTTGCCTGAAATGCTTGTTACTGGAATTGTCATCAGAATGGAGGACCTTTATTGCCACAGCTGAGTGATTGAGATACCCCTTATATACTGTTCCGTTAGCTCCACTTCCAATCTTGAGATTGTCCGCGAATGATGATGTAGCGTTATCAATCTCCTCCCATGTAAACGTTGAGTATGAGTTGCCCTGAAGCACAAAGAGCTTCTCCAGTCTCAACTTCTTATCAGCATCACGGGATGCTTTCACCTGCAGCATATTTTTCTGCATAACCTCCCCTCTTACAAGATCCTGCACATGGTTCAGCGCCTGCTCTGCAGCATATCGATGCGCCTTCTGCTTCTCTACGTTGTCGTTGGCCTTATCCAGCCTAGATTGTATCTCTCTTAGTTGAGCTTCCTCTTCCATGCGCTTTGCAGCTAATTCAGCCATCTGGCATCAATAAAGATCACAAGTAAGATGGTTTGGACATGTGCTGCATCTGTGAACTCATACTCTTTGATAGCATATCAAATCCACTTTACTTGCCTGGCGTGATGCATCATCGGACTCATCCTGAACAAGTTTATGTTTCCCCTGTATAAGCCTCAGTTCAAGCCTTAGCTTTTCAAGCTCTGTACTGATATGGTCCTGCGTTATAACAAGTAATCACAAGGTCTAAGCAAACATTTACCTGACTGAGGCAGGAATACCTGATAAATTCAACAAGTAGGCAGTAAATCTAATATCATCAATCTGATGGTAATTGATAATGTCGATTACCAATGTGATTACAGGTAAACAAAGTACTGTAGCAAAGTTTAAGAAAGGAGTCCTCTGAATTTATCTGTCTATTAACAACGTGATATCAAATCACTGGAGGCTTAAAAACAGCGTTCACTGATGATGTGCACATCACCAAAGTTGTGGATCAACAGCACAAGTTTAAATACAACATTCACTGAAGATGCATGTGCATGTCACCAGAAGTCCAAAATTCACAACGAGTCAATCACCAACGAATTGCACAACTAACCTTGTTGTCTGAAAGCATTCCCTGCAGCAAGCTTTCTTGTCTTAGCACCTCATTTGACCCCTTCAGTTCACTAGGTTTGGAGCTTTCCGTACCAGTGGAAGAGTTAACTCTTCTATCCTTGTCAGGATATATTGAAGTGCTTCCATTGAGATAATCGTATAGAGTAAGTGAACGGTTACGGTGTGCAGGGGAACTATTTTTAGGGTTCTCTGATGGTAAGTTGGAGCCTAGCAGCCTTGGAGAATCAAACGGGCTCTGGTCTGAACTATTATTGGAAGTTACTGAAGCAAGGGAACAAGTAACCTTCAGATGATGACAAGGGGAATATGGAGGTCAACATGTTGAAGAGCAGAATAAATATTGAAAACAATATGCTTATACCTTCCTGCAAGTCTGCTATAGTTTTTCATTTTTCAGCAGTAATAAGTAAATAAGGAGAAATGGGAAAGAAGAAATTATATTGCACAGCAGAGATGCACAGGAAAAAAGCAGCATACTAGAAATATTCCGTCTTAGCTTGACAAGTCCTTACCTGAGCTTGAAGACATTTCATCTGAAAGATCATCACTCTTGGAGCTCGACGCTAAGTCACTTTCTAATGAAGAAGAATAAAGCGAAGACAATCCATCTTTTGATACAAGATAAGCTGTGCAAAAGCTTGGGACATTCTTGCAAATTTTGGAGGATGTCCTATTTCCAAATGGCTTCCTGAAGGACATTTCGTCGAATCATCAACAATACTATGCATGTATATTGGTTTATTTTTTAGTGAATTGGTGTGGCGAAAGTCAGATTACCTAGTCCTAGCAGTGACACCGACGATGAGGATCTTTATTTGATAGTCAGAAACAACAGTGGAAACAGTTTGTGACACGTCGTTGCCCTTGATAAGCAATACTTGAGCTTTCACCTGAGGTCAGTTGATTAAGCGCTTAAATTATAAAAATAGGAAATGGTAGGCTACGCACATACACATATATACTTGTTACTAGTACTACATGTTACTAGGAAGGAAGGACAGGTGAGACAGCAGAAAGAAAGAAAGAAAGTAAAACCTTGTTTTGATGGCACATGTTTTTGTAGAGGAGGAGCATTTGTTGTGCCTGGTGGTGTACATCCTTGAAGTAGGCATCAGCAACATCGGTTCGGACTTTATCAATTGGGATATGGTTCCCCACTGCATGTAAATATTTTAAGTAGCAAGATTGATATGCAAAAGAAAGAATGGATGGACGCATAATAAGAAGAAGAGAGGGAGGGATAGGATAATTACTGGGTGTGGGTACTGTCAAGAGTTTAGTGAGGACATGAATAAGAAGGAAGATGGGGGCGTCGTCATCTTTGGTAAACTTAAACCTGGACAAAGCCCATTGGAGGGCGTAGGTGCTGGATTTAGAGTCAGTGAGAGCCAATCCAACAGTGAGAGGAGGCGCCATCATCTCTGACACATTCACATGCCCTAAGGAGAGGAGAGGAAGAGGATCAGGATCCATCTCCTTATGTTTTCAATCAAAAGCAAAGCAGTAGTGAAGCAATGGAGTGGATCTGTGGATTGGAAGAGACAAGAGGAAAAGCGCAAGAGATGAGCTTACTTTACTTGTCCGGCGAGGGGAGTTCGTCGGCGGCGAATCAAGTGAAGTGGCGATGGAGACGCACAAATGCCACGCCACACGTCCTCGAATGCGGAGCGATGGCAACGGAACGGAGCCAGCTAGGCCCACTAACATTTTGCCTCTCTTTTTTACCGCAAGAAAATAAAAACAAAAAACATTTTGCCTCTCTTTCTCTGAGGATGCCTTGTTTCGAGGTAAAGGCCTCATTGCCTCAATCCCGGCCCGTTGGAAGTCTCCTCTCAGACGGAGTAAAAAAGAAGATTCCTCTCAAAAAACAAAATAAATAAAAATTAAACAGGGTATATTATATAATATAGTATATAACTAGAAAAATATCCATGCGTTACAACAGGTGAAGACAAATTTCACGACTGATAAAAACGTTGCCAATTTAAATGACAAACAAAACAATGGTAAAACAGAGTCAGAAATCATATATAGCATTGAATCCGGTTGCGCTGAATTCATGTGTCATTACACGAAGAATCCCTTATATATACAGGCTATTCCATAAGTTGACACGTGTATTTTACTATACATTATCGACCAAAGATTAAAATTTTGATTATTCAATTAGTGAAAGTTCTTTAACTATATATGCAAAGCATTTGCAAAGCAACAAACTTACCACTTACACAGCTTAAACTATGATAATTTCAAAAGGAGGAGAGAAATTTGGAAGAGTAAAAAAGAGGAGGGACTATCTACTTATGGTACCACAAATTTTACCAAAAGCATATCAAATGTAAATAACATACACTTGCTTACACTCACATTGTAATTATAAATTTTAAAATTACATTGTAATTTTAATACTTACATTGCAATTATGTTAATATTCACTATATATGATGTGTAAGTAAGTGTTATAGATAAGGCATGCTGAGTTGGGCTCGGTACGGATCCACCACATACCAAGTATTATACAGAATTATGCCTCATATACGGAAGGTGTTCCCGATAAGGAAGGAAAAGTAGAGTTCTACTCGGGCACTATAAGAACTAACACGGATCGTATCTATACTTGCTCCCTAATTCTACTTGGGACAAAAGGGCATTTGAGGGTATAAATACAAGACCCCCTAAGAGGAGAGGGGACAAGACAAGTCAGAATACAAGTTAATACAGATATATACAAATCTAATGTAGGCATCACAAATACCGACATGAGGGATCTTGAGCTATCTCCAATCTCCCCGAGTTCATATTCGAGAAAGAAAACTACATTATCCGTTGACTACATGTGAGAGCTTCAATGCCGCCAAACCAACATAGATCAGATTAGGTCATTCCAAATATTGTATTAGTAAGATATTGAGAGCTATCTCCAATCTCCCCCAGTTCAAATTCGAGAAAGAAAACTACATTATATGTTGACTACATGTGAGAGCTTAAATGCCACCAAACCGACATAGATCAGATTAGGTCATCCCAAATATTGTATTAGTAAGATATTGATACATGAAGGCAACACCAGCTTCAGCCAATAGAAGTAGAACTATTAATTGTAAGTTAAGGGGACTGAACTTATATAAAAGTCCTTGTCTCCAGTCTCTCTTACCTTAATCTCGTGTATACCTTGGCACCAACGATTCTCATACTCTACAAATACCATGGTCGAGATCTACTCCCTCGATAGTGTCGGTCTACAAATTAATAATTAGTGACGTTGATTATATATCAAAATAGCGTTGACTAATAAGCAAAGAAAAAAAAGGAAAAGGAATAAAAAGCAGATGGATACAAATGCGCGCGGGACAGTGTGTGTGATGGGGTGAGCCAATTGGGTTGGGTTGGCTAGGCTGAGAGGGGGTGTATAATAGTTAACTTAGACTCATGTTGATTGGATATGGGTGATGTCCAACCAATTTAAATACGGACAACTTTATAGAGGAAACATCTTCCATTATGCAAATTATATATATGCATAGTAATACTGTTACAGAGAGTTAACAAGGCGTGAGGCCACAAATGGTTGCACATATGGAGTAATTATTTTGTGATCAGCCTCTTAATTAACTAATTAAGGTGCAATTGAGCTGGGCTGATCTTATTGTGGGCGGCTGGCTGACTGTTGCTGTTGTATATATGTAGTAGTAGTGTACATGCATTATGCATACAGTCGATCATCAGTTAATTAATACATGCATATTATATTATATAGGGTATGATGCGTATATACTTAGGTGGAAGGCGTGTTTAGTGATTTAGTTTGTTTATTCTGATGATGATCTTTGGTGGTGGTGGTGTAGCTCGACTACTTGTTGTTGGGGGGAGTCGCCGACGATCCTCTTCCAGAACCAATGCGTCCTCCAGAGCTGATCCATCTGCTCCATGGGCAGCTGCTTGGTCTCAGGGAGGAAGAAGAAGACGAAGAGCGTCATGACGCAGAGGCAGGCGGCGAAGAGGAAGAAGGTGGCGAACTTGAGGTGGCAGAGCATGGCGAGGAAGGTCTGGCCGATGAGGAAGGTGAGGAGGAAGATGACGGCGATGACGATGCTCTGCCCCGCCGACCGCACCTCCAGAGGGCAGATCTCGGCGGGGACCAGGTAGGTGAGGGGCCCCCACGACCAGGCGAAGCCCGCGACGAAGACGCACATGACGCTCAGCACCAGGTACGCGTACTCCTTCTCCATCTCCTCCCCGTGCTCCCTGAACTTGCCCGCCAGGATCGCCCCCACCATCACCTGCGACACCAGCATCTGCACCCCTCCCACCAGCAGCAGCCTCCTCCTCCCCAGCCTGTCCACCACCGCCATCGCCACCACGTTCGCCGCCGTCGCGCACACCCGCGTCACCACCGCCGACATCAGCGACGCGCTCTCCCGCAGCCCGATCGTCCGGAACATCACCGGCGCGTAGAAGTTTATCACGTTGATCCCGGTCACCTGGTTGAACAGGGGCACCAGCACCGCGATCACCAGCTGCGGCCTGTACCGACGCCGGAGCATGTTCCGCAGCGGGTGCCTGATCGTCTTGGACACCTCGCTCGCCATCACCAGGTCCTCCAGCTCCTTGTGCACCGCCGCCGTGCCGCGCAGCCGCTGCAGCAACGCCCGAGCCGAGTCCACGTCGCCGCTGCGCTGGATCACGAAGCTGGGCGTCTCCGGCAGGAACAGCGCGCCCACGGTGAGGAACGCCGCGGGGACGGCGGCCATGGACAGGGAGATCCTCCACCCCCACCCGCCCTCGATCTTGTCCACGCCGTAGTTGATGAGGTTAGCGATGAGGATGCCGATGCTGATGCACAGCTCGAACCCGTTGTTGATGGCGCCACGGTGCTGCGGAGGCGCCATCTCCGACAGATACAGCGGGATCGACTGCAAAACACAACAACACAACTTACAGTATATAGGAGTATCTTCTCAACCAAACTTATTACGTACTAGCGTAGTAGCTTACCTGGTTGGTGAAGCCGAGTCCAATGCCGAGCAGGACCCTGTTGAGGATGAGCATGTAGATGTTGACAGCGGCGCCGCCGAAGACGGAGCCGGCGACGAAGACGGAGCCGCCGATGAGTATGGAGGCACGGCGGCCGAAGCGCCTGGTGACGGAGGAGGCGACGAGAGTGGCGACGAGGCCGGCGATGTAGAGGGAGGAGGTGAAGACGGTGAGGAGCTCGCTGTCAAAGCGGCAGTAGTTGCTCACCTTCTTCTTGTCCCCCTTCATCTGATGGTACACGTCCGGGAAGAACTTCTTCAGGAACGGCTCCATCGACGTTACCCCACCTTATTAATTGGTTTTTTCCCCAATAATAACACAACACAACAAATTAATTAATGTTCCTTTTTGTTTAAGTACTGGTATTATTAGCTGCTGCCATGCATCAATTGCTGCTATTAATTGGTTACCTAGGCAAATTAATGGAGCAGTATTACAAAAGGTGAATTATTAATTTCGCATGCATCGAATCTGTTAATCATTATGAATCAACTAACTATGCACTAGTATGTGAGAGAATGCAGGTTGATCAAGTAGTAGTATCTCTCTTGTCTGGAGTCAGTGAAGAAGAAGAGGCAGATGATGCATGTGCACTTGTGCAGTGCAGCGTGCACTGGAGTAGTATGTTGGCTATGAATGGTTATCTTAAATAGCCAGATGGATTGATGGTTGTCGGTTGCTTCCATCAAATTATACTATTAATCTCTGAAGAATTAATTAATTGTGGATGCATCAGTATACACTACTCCAACTATATAGTGCTGGCCCGCATGCAGTTTGTACTAACTTACGTAGGACAAATTCATTCATTAATCACGTACTCCTCCACTACAGTAGTAGTACAGCTACAGTACTGTTAGCTGCTTACTCCCTCCGTCCCAGCACGCAGGTAGGTACTGGAGTAGAGATAGATCGATAGATCGATCGAGGAGATGGAGTGATGGTCAATTGGTGATGGATGAAGAACCGATCAGGTGATAAGGGCGAAGCGGAGATACCTGAGATGCCGAGGTCGTAGCCGAAGAGGATGCCACCGCTGCCGGCGACGATGCACGACAGCACCACGAACGGAGTCACGCGCCCGCTGTACCCACTGCCGCCTCCTTCGACGAACGCTCCGATGGCCATTGTTAATATATATAATCTTCTTTCTTTCTTTCTCTCTCTCTCTCTCTCGATCCAGTAGAAGAAGAAGAAAAAGCAGCAGCAGCAGCAGCTAGCAGATGCAGATCGATCGAACAATATTTGGGTTGGTGGTTTAATTAATGCTGTGCTAGCTCAAGACTGAAACCGGAAGCTACCTTGCACTGCACATATACTAATCAGTCCCTACGAAGGAGGAGGCGGCGGCAAGCTGCAGAGATGTGTGGCCTGAGCGCTATCACAACACAAGCCCAGCTTACTGACAGTGAGGTACCTTTCTTTTCACCAATAAGAGTTGTATGAAGAATAAGATTTTCGTGGCACATTTTTCAAACGGCTAAACGGTACATTTCGTGCGAAAACTTTCTATATGAAAGTTGCTCTTTAATATTATATTAATCTATTTTTCAAGTTTGTAATCATACGTTAATGTTAATACTATCTTGTTTTACGTAAAAACTTAATCTTCATCTTAAGAAGAAAAGAACACCACCTGATTGTTCATCAGCTGCTTTAATCCAGGATCCCAACTAGATCAGTATACTATCATCTCTTCATTTCATTCTCTGACCGGACTAGTGAAATAGATTGCTTCCATAGAGTGGATTTTAATCTCTCGAGAAGATGTTTTCCCGTATGTTTTTTTCTTCCAAATTTGATATAAATAGTTATGAAAAATTTAAAAAAAAATTTACAATGTAGAGTATATAGATATCTATTGGTCTACCGAAAATGAAGTTCACATTCAATCTACACATCAAGAAACAAAAAAAAACAAATTTAGATGTGAACAGTACTTTTTTATATCTTAGCGTGTGAATTGAGTTTGGACCTAAGATTTTGTAGAGTTGTATAGTTATGTGTATGAGTATTGTCAAAATTTTTCATAACTGTTTGGGTGGTTTTCCCTTCCTTCTCCTCCTTAATTGCTCCTTAATTGGAGGGCCGGACGCCAAAAGCATGACACAATATTATGTGCTTCCCTTCCCCCTCAATATGTTGCTACCTGCATTCCCGAATCTAATTTCTATTTTCTTACAATTTCTTCTTAATCAAGCTATTATTTACCTAGTAATAGTATCCACATACATGCATGCAAATCAACCCTCTAATAACAGTATTTCTCAATAAAGCAAGAAAATGGTACGTATTAAGATGGATATACTCAAGATTCTTCATCCTGCATACATATGCATCATAGGTGGCTTTACTACTTTCTCTCTGTCTTATCCTCGGAGGAAATTGACTAAAGCAAAAAAGCTCGCTCACTACAAAAGATACACATAGACAGACAAATACTCCTCATGAATAAAGTCGTGTCATGTATTCAGTGGGTTTGCATTATATTGGTGCCTTAATTTGGTATAAACTCCTATTAATTGGCACTACTGATTCTAACGGGAAATTAAAAAAGGAATATGTTCTACCATGAAGACAATCTCGTGGCACATTTAAATACCTTTTGGTAGGGAGTACTCCACTCTATATAGTTGATGGTCAAACAGCATGTATTATTATTTAAGATGAAGCTGTTAGACAAGAAGTAAATAAAAGCTCGAAAAGCAAACAAATTTCTTTCTTTCCTTTTATGAAAAGAGAAGATGAATGGTACTACTACTAGATGACTGAGATGTGTGCGCGTGCGAGCTTTCTATATGTCGCGCATCTTCTCTGGCTGTCCAGCTCCATGCATCTCATTTTCTCCCTTAATTTTGTCTTTTTTCTGTCAGCTAGCTACTAGCTCGTTACGTTGTTTAATTGTCCTACACACACGTAAAGCATCCAATCCAGGCGCACTTTACATATGTACTCTAAGTGGATCAGCTGAAGAATCTAGCGAATGCCTAATGATATAGACGTACAGTATGCTTTTTGGACATGGCCAATTCACCGTGCATTCATCAAAGACAGTTTTTCTGTATTTGTATTGCTTACCCAAACCATCGATACGGCCAATTCTTCTACTACTATATATCCTTAGTTTAAAAGAACATGATCTTATTTGTATACGCAGAGTACATAAAGAAAAAACCATCAGAATCTCGTCTATGCAAATGGCACACGGGTGGTAAATAAATACTAGCACAAGTGAAGGAAAATTACTAGTCGCTGAAGAGGTGTCTCAGAGCTCTTGCTGCGGAGGCGGAGGCTGAGGCTGAGCAGCAGAGGAGAATTCCTAACGGTCGGGGACCTCAGATGGTGCTGGGGTAGTGTAGTAGTAGTGGATGCCTGTAGGTCCACTTGTGCTCAGCACTCTCAGATTCTTCAACCCTTCCTCCTCGCTTCCTTGTTCAATCCCGACCTTGTGCTGCTGCCTTCCCAGGACAGAGTAGGCACAATACTCCACCTCGTAAATCTCCACACCTGGCTCAAAGAATGACACCGATGCACCAACACCCTCACCTGCACATATATAGATAGATAGATAGATAGATAGATAGATAGATAGATAGATAGATAAAACAACCAAAACCATGAAGAAATACTAGTAGTATGTTTCCATAGGCACAGCGACACAAGAACAATATCCAATCACTCCAAACTCACCATGCGTCACCAGAAGTAGGTTCTCATCAGGGTATTTGTCAGCAAGAGCCTTGATTACACTAGCATATCTGCTTCTTGCTTCCCAAACAGATTCCCCCCACTTAGGTACCTGTACAGGAAAAGAACAATTCCGTTGAACATGAAGCGTAATTATGGTCATGATTATTAAGGAGTAGTACTGGTAAGAGTAGAAGCCAAGCCAGACCTCCTGGTAGAGTGGCTCCGCGGAGTGATCAATGGTAGCAGCTGGCAAAGCAGCTTCCAGTTGTGACATGTCAGGAAACCACCTGTCGATGCTTGGAGCTATCTGGCTGACTAGAATGCCCATTGCTTGAGTGTTCATCATCTCGGACAACCCATATTCAATTGAAACCTAGAGTACAAATGATCGGAAAGGCAAGGCAAACGGGTTCACGATACAATCAAGCAATTACAGGACCAATGCACACACAGTTTCTATAATTACAGAACCAACAAGTAAAAGCTTGAGAGTTGAAGGGCAGCAGCATTTTTGTGTCCCGTGCAATGCAACGAGCATTCTCATCCCATATGTGACGCCCAAAAAGGAAGAAGATGAAAACAGGGGGGTCATCCCATCCCATTCTCATTAACAGTAGTAGCAAAATAAAGAGAAAACAGTTGGTAGAAGAAACATATGAAAGATTACATAGAGGGTTGTGTAAAAGCTGTCATCATGCAAGAGTTGTGATAGATAGACAGATAGGTTTGCAGTGCAGCAACCAAATAAGATGAGATTGTGATTGTAGCAGGTGCAAGTTGAGTTATACTTGTACTAGGTTGTTGAACAAGAGCATATAATGGGTCAAGTGTGAAGAGTATGAATGCAGCAGGGTGTGTAGTTTTGCTAAGCATAGTATATACTATTTGAATTGATGAAAAGGAAGCGGAGGGACATTGCATTTGCATACATAGGAGCAGTAAGTAAGAATTGAAGCGATATGAGGCGTTGAGGAGTAACAATCAGTAAGTAAAGTGGAGTATGCAGCAGCAAGGGGAAGACCTTGATGTTGATACGGGGCAGGGGGGAGAGCGCGGCGATGGCCTGGGCGGCGGTCTGGAGGCAGCGGATGAAGGGGGAGACGAGGACGCGGTGGATGTGGAAGCCGTCGGCGAGGATGCGACTGGCGACGGTGGAGGCGCGGAGGAGGCCGGCGTCGGTGAGCGGCGGATCCCAGGGGCGGGGATTGTTGGCGGCCCACAATGGATCCGCGTGGTCCACGCGGTCGCCGTGACGCATCACCACCACCCTCTGCTCCTCCTGCATCGCCATCGCCATCTCTCTTCCCCTCTTGGTTACGTTACTACTCCAGCAGCGTCTTGCAGTCGCAGGCAGGCACCCAAGAAAAATACTTAAAATAAAAAACCTTATATTACCTGCTCTTTGCCAGTTGAGATACAGTAAGCAGGAACAGAACCAAGGTTATTCAAGCAACACCCATTGCCAGTTGAGCAATAAATAACTCAAATCGCTAATAGTATAAGTGATCTTTATTTCAAAGATGCTGCCCTTTATTTATGTATAGTATACGTCCTGTCCTGTCAACATGAAAACCACAACGAAACGCACGCAGACACACATCAACTGGCAACCAAACCTGAACCTGATTGATAATGCATGAAAAATACAGGAGTACTAAAGTAAGAAACAGCAGCGGCATTGGAGAAGAGACACTTTTTGTACTGGAATAACTACTACTCCTACACTAGTACTGGAGTATCATGCATCATCTGGGATGAGCAGGATGGATCCGGTCGTCTTCCTGGCCTGGAGATCCGCATGAGCGCGAGCAGCTTGAGACAATGGATATGTGTGGTTCACACGGATGCGCAACACCCCGCTTCCTACATTGGCAAACACCTCACCGGCCGACTCCAGCAACTCGTCGCGGGTAGCAGTGTAATGCATCAGGCTGGGCCTTGTTACCAACAGCGACTTGCTTGCCAGATCGCTCAGCGGAATGGGATCAGGCCTACCTGACGACTGCCCAAACGACACCAGCATACCACGCCACGCCAAGCATTCCACCGAACCCTGAAACACATATGCCTGTCAATCAAATGCCATTCTACTATTCTTAATGCTAGTACATTCATATATAGGAGTACTCCATAAAATGAAATCAGCTGATTCAAGCCCAAAACACATTGCTTTGAAACTAAAAATAAAACCAGACACTGGATACAGATAACTGTGCATCTTTTTGTTACTAAAAAATGAAGTTATTATGCCCACCATCAGTACCTACTACTGAAGTGGTACTAACACCTGAACAACAGAACAAGGTCTACTGCCTTTACAAATTGTACGCCATCGGAAAGGTGAAAGCATCTGCACAGGCAGCTGAAGATATATGCATGATCACTAACCAAAACCTGTTACCACATGCAAGATGCAACGGTACAGTACCTTGTATGTATCCTTGCCAACAGAATCATATACCACATTGACACCTTTCCCAGCTGTGAACTCCTTGACTCTTGTGACAACATCTTCCTTTGTGTAAATGATGACATGGTGGCATCCATCTTCAGCTGCCTGTGCAGCCTTCTCCTCATTTGAAACAGTCCCGATGACAGTGGCACCAAGGGCATTTGCCCATTGACAAAGGAGTGATCCAACCCCACCGGCAGCAGCGTGGACCAGAACACAATCACCACTCTGGACCTGCGTGCGGTGCATGGTTAATTGAAATTGCAGTTACTCTGAGAATAACTGATAGTAGTATCATATCATACCACAATAATAATGGCAGGGGGCAAATACCTCAAATGGTAACAGGGGCAGACAATAAGATATTGTAAACAAGGTAAATTAAGCTCTTGACCAATCGTTTGTAGTGTGCTTTCATTTAGATTTAGCTGCTTTGACTGCCTTTGCTGGGCAGAAATGGTTTATGCGTGATTATGGCATACTAGAGTTGAAGTGCATGGGAACACTATGAAGATTCTAGGATGGTTGCCTTGGTAATCAGAAATTAATATTCATTGTATGCATAAAGAAAGAAACAGGGTTATGATCGATTGGGTTCTCTATATATAAACAAGTGAAGTAACATGGGGGATACCTTGTAAACACGGCGAAGTAGAACGTGAGCAGTCATCCCCTTGAGCATAATAGCGGCAGCAGTGTTGTGGTCGATGGAAGGAGGAAGGGGAACAGCGACGGAGGCGGGAATAATCTGCTCTTGAGCATAAGAGCCCATGGGATTGCCGGCATAGGCGACGACGTCCCCAACCTTTCTGCCAGTCAGGCCAGGACCTACAGCGGTCACCACTCCAACGGCTTCCCTCCCAGGGACGAAGGGCAGTGGAGCGGAGTAGACCCCCTGGCGGTAGTAGACGTCGATGAAATTGACGCCGATGGCGGTGTTCTTGATCCGGATCTCGCCCTCCTTGGGCTCCCCGACCTCCACTTGCTCCCATCTCAACACCTCAGGCCCGCCCAGCTCGTGGACCCTGATGCACTTCACCACCGCCATCTCCCCCTTGGAGCAGCGCACGGTGGTGGTGGTGAGAGAGGCAGACGGACTTGGAGAGAGGAGGCGTCTGGTTGGGAGGGGAGACAGACACAGACACAGACCACAGAGGAGCACGGGGCCGTACGTCATCATCGCCCACGCCACCTGCCCTCCTCCCCTTCCCTTCCCTATTTCAATTTCTGTCCACATCATCCAAACGCCTCTTCACTAAAATACTTACCACTTTCAACTGGATGAGTTCACCCAAATACCCTCTTTTTTTCTCTCATCTTTACCACCAACACCAACAGTAGCACAAGAGGAACAAGAAGAGAGGCCCTTGCGTCCAACAAGAAAAGAGGTTCACTTGTTCAGGCAAACATTTTTCGTTTTCGGTTCACTTGTTCAGACAAACATTTTTCGTAGCTAACTGACGCGAGGCATTAGACATTACACAAGAGACTTCTCCTACTACTACTCCTCCTCCTTTCAGAGTACATGCATTGCATTCATATTACAGATGGCAGGCATTTCCTAGTCTACAGGGTGAGGGGCACTTCCTTATGTACTATGGCCATTCTCTATTGTTTAAGCTGCCAACTAGTGCTTGTTCCCTCGCCTATAATAGTACCTGTGTTAAATGACATTTTCCATTATATGTTCACAGGACACATAGATAAACAAGTAATGTAGTACAAGGTATGTCGCTGGATCGCTTACACAAAGATGTCGACGCCATGAAGAGACGAGTATTTCCTCAGCAGCCGTTCTATGGTGTACCACTCTGATCGTTGGGACCCACCTCCACCTCCACCTTGGAGACCGATTCGGGGCATGTGGATGCTCGCTTCACGGAAACAAACCAAGGGTTCCAAACACATCAATTCCATCAGCATTAATATAGCAACTACATGTCTGTCTGTCTGTCTGTCTGTCTACCTACATACATTGGCCTCAATGCAAAATACTCCTACAACACTACAAAGAGGAACATGCAGCCTGCTCACCCTGCTTCAAACATTTCACTAAATGTTTATTAGAATTGCTCCAGTGAATAGAACTGAGCAAACTTCACTTCATAGAACCATTAAAAATCAAACAGAAACTCTCTCAAGGGGTATCATCGCTCAACTGAGTTTACGGCATGCACGCTATCTATTTAAATTTGTTTGACAGCAGGCGTGAATTTTGATGAAAACAATCAACAGCAGATCAGATGTACACTCCAAATAATTGCTAGTACTAATATGGAGAAGTCAAAAGGGATCGGTACCGGAATGTTGAGCAGCTGAAAAGGCCACTCTTGATAAACAAAGCTCCAAATCAGGTATGGAAATTTCACTTCGTGGAACCTTTCGCCTTGGATTATAAGACTGCACAACAGCTAGCGCGACCCAGAGAGGAGCATCTAAACTCCGGTTGCACTTGGCTTCTGCATGGAGGACACAAATACAGTGAAAAAAAAAACTTACCAACATAACAATAATTTATATACCAATTAAAGATGAAAGATTCAAAATGCCATATATATGAATGGACTTTTGGCACTAAAAACCCTTAACATGCTAAATCATCCAATGCATATGAATGCTTTAACATTTATGGTCAACAACTTTAGTCATATATGGTGTGGCCGTGGTTAACTACTAAACTAGATACACGATTCAGTATGGAAGGCAAAATTTATATATATATATATATATATATATATATATATATATATATATATATATATATATATATATATATATATATATATATATATTCAACTTGATGGATTGCACCAAGAGTTTTGTTTCCTTGTAGTTGAGCACTCCGGTTGATGGAAACTCCAAGTTGCTCTAAAATATGTCAATAGGTGCAGACCATACTGCAGGATGGTCAAAGAGTTAAACTAGTGGCAGTGAATGTTGATTGTAATAAAATTGGTACGGTTAGAATTTGTCTGGCACTACCTGTCAGAGACCAATTAAGTATGACAACAGTAGTATGTACATGTCAAATAGCTGCCTCGCACTCATATTTTTTCTTAGAGCCATACTAAAGACATGTGGTGGAATAAATTCTGTGATAATTGCAGAGCTAGTGTAAAGAAAACAACCATCTAACTGAATCAAGTGAAGATCTGCCAGGTGGAGATCATCAAATTCAGAAGCACGATTATAAGCATCTGGAATGCATGTTGAGAGATTGGCCAAAGCATCGAACATTCCTCCATGTCCCCAGGTTCCTGAATTATCAACACAACTGCACCAGCAAAAAGGCAATTTACTTAGCACAAAGATTTTGTTCAGAAGAAGCTATAAAATATATGAAAGGCCATCCAACATTTTACACATTTTGACAAAACATATCAATGTCAATACTAAGTTCTACATATTTTAAGCTAACTACCTGGAGTAGGCATCTATGGAGGAGAAATCATGGTACAACACATACCATTTCCTTCAACAATCCTAGGATGGAGTAATTCCCTTTCATAGAATGTAACATATTTCACTCTCGGAAAATAATACCTGAATATGATGGCAGGCTTTGCAGGGCAAACTACTGAAGGATTAGTGCAATCTCCATATACAAGTTGGACGGATCCAGAGTCTGGAATATTCTGGTTCGGTAAGATGTCAGGATCTTTGATCTTTAATGTCTGGTACCCCAAGGATTCCCATTTGGCTAATCTCTTTTCTTCCACCTTTTTCTTAATAGCTTCACGTTTTAGGAACTTTTCTTCAGGTGCTATTCTTTGCCTTTCTAGTTCAGCTCTGGTATTTTCCTTAGAATGCGAAGACTCTTTAAACTTCTCAAGCCAGGATAAGTATGCGGCTTCATTAAAATCCGGATCAACATTAACGGAATCAGATACCCTCGTAACAACAGCCCCACTGTTGTCTGTCATATTTGGATTGATTTCGAATGCCCGTTCATCCTTTTCTGAAGGTTCATGACTACGCATCAACACTACTTTTTCAGACATTGATTTCAGCTTCAACATAGTCTCTTCTTTGATAGTCTCCGAAGCTGTGTCATCATTCATTGTCTCTGCAGTCGTATCTGAAGTATCAAATAGGTGTAAGCCAAATATAATCGAGCGCATGTCGCTAGCTTCATTTTCTACATATTTCCCCTTCCCATAAGTTGCATCCTCCTCTCCAATAACGCTGTGGCTAAGCTTAAGTTTTCTTTCTGCTCTTCGCATGATGACCTGAATTCAATTTGGAAAAGGGCTAAAACAAAACTCAGAAGGAACTTAATCGTAGAAGTAAAGGCTCAGGTAGTAAGTTAGTCTTGACCTCTTCAATTGTGCGTTGTGATACCAAATTTATTGATAATACATTATTTAACTGTCCAATGCGGTGTGCACGCTGCAAGGCCTGTTTGTCAGCTTGAGGATTCCAATCTTGCTCATAAAAAATAACCTGCGCTACAAAATGGTGGACAAAAGATTAAGTAATTAGAAGAAAGATAGGTTCATTATTCATCCATACAGAACTGTTTGCCTGGTACTAAAAACACATCAAAATAAAGAAAAACATCACTTGATTTCTTAGTCAAGAGGATATTCATTATGGTCTCAAATTGATTCAGACTCACAGTATCAGCACCAATGAGATTAAGGCCAACACCCCCTGCTCTAGTTGATATCATGAAAACAAAAGCTCCACTCTGATTATCATCTCTGACAACACCCTTGGTAGGTTGAGAGCTGAAACTTTTTATTGCTGCAAACCGTTCCTCAGCACGCACTGAACCATCCAGACGTTCATAGGTGTACTGACGCAATTCTAAGAAGTCCTGTTGAACGGATGATGCAAAATCATAATAAACAGTACAAGAGACTATAAGGAAATTTATGCTAGCAGAGCTGGGGAGAAACAAAACCTGAAGAATGTCCAGTGTTTGAGTCATCTGAGCAAATAGCAGAACTCGATGGCCTACTTCATGGAGCTTCTTAAGAATGAGATCTAGCATGACAAGCTTTCCACTAGCCTGAATAAACATTACAATAAATATATTTAATGAATAGATCTGTACAGTCCCTCCAAAAGTTCCTTACTAAACTTCAAGCTTGCAGAATATTTCATTTGTCAATACAAGATATATCATGAGGGAAGAGATAAAAGAAACTGAAGAGCGATGTCGCGTCAAATATGTTTTGACAACATAGAGACAGCGGGCAATGCAATACACAGACTCCACAGCACAGCACCCATACCTATTGCTTCAAGTCCAAGTTCGAACCACTTTTGGCCAGCTTTCAGACTCAAAAGAAAATGGCTTAAAAATCAAACACCCGATTCATGCATTCATTTTTCGTTCTCCCATTTAGGCCACAAAACTTGCAGGCATAACATATTCAAGTCATGGAGACACACTGTAGTTCAACATTCTAGGCTATAACTAAGCAGGCTATTAGCATTACATTTAACAATGGGCATAACTAACCTGAACCAAATGCTCCCCTTCCACATAAGGCTCAGGTTCAATGCCACTGAATAGATATGGATGACTAGAAGCTTTTCGCAGTTGTATAACCTGAGGAGAATCAAAAGAACAGTGATGAAACTTAAGTTTGTAAAGAGCTCTTAATTATCAGTTCTTATTGATTGATCCCAGATTTAAAGTATGAGATATCAACAAACCATAACTTAACCAAAGAAACATACATCACAGCACTCTGGTATGATTCATAAACTTGTGAAACCCTAACTCTTGTGCTAAAAAGAAATCCTTACAGTATGTGAAATAATAGAATGTAGATGGCATAAAGAAACCATGAAGTATGATGGGCATGCCAAATGACTTGCTTCTCATTATAAAAAAGATAAATGACTTGTTTCTCAATAAAATACTCTCTTTGCTACAAGCGCTTTAATACAGTATGACTACAAAAACTGATCCATTACGATGTTTTGCAGAGACTGGTGGCGGGACAATCCTCCAGTAAATGTAAGTAGTGTTTGCAGCTCTTTTCTCAATACTGACAAGTATAGTTTCTTCTGTAAGGGTGTCAGAGGTACCATCCTGTAAAGATCACATGAAGTTGATAAAATAAAGAGGATAAGAAATGCAAGGTGGGAAGGATAGGATCATACACTGTTAACTCAGTTAATGAAGGCAATGCCAAAATTCCGCTTTGAATTAGTAAAGCTTTAGTTCGTCTCAGCATAAATGCTCTCAGTACATGTTTAAGGATCTTAAACTGTTTGTCCGTTTTATTAGTTTCGCCACCTGTTGAGAAATCAAACAAGGTACTCAAATTCTTTAATTGTGACATATTAATGCAGTGTCAAAAAACAGAAAGGCACTCACAAAATTGAGCAGTGAATTAGTTGGTGTGGAAAAATTGGTCTCAAGAAAGAAACATTTGGAAAAGCACAAAGAATTTTGGTTGCCAGTTGCCAACCGTTATGCACTGAGTTAATAATCAAATTTATGTTTCTCTAACCAACTAATTATTAATATTTGTTGGGTTTTATAACATCTAAAAACCAGTAACTACAATGTACCTACGAAAGTATTTTTGGCCCCAGGCCTCCTTTCTAAAAGAAAGTTTTTTTTTATGGAATGTACCTATGAAAATATCATACAACATAAAGCAAGAAGAGATTATGAAAGTCCTAGCAAAGGAAGAGACTTCCTAACACCAAATCACCAGAATTGATGGTGCACAAGCACAAAGTGCTCACAGCCAGCATAAAAGGCATTGTTGGCATCAAGCAACGCAGTAACACACTACAGCTAAAAATGAATCCCTTTACATTTAAAGCAATACCTGTCAATGAATCACCTGATTGCTTGAAAGTAGAAAGAAATTGATCCAGGGTACCAAAAATCGAGGGCATGCAAAAGTGCATCAATGCCCATAGTTCAGAAAGGTTATTCTGGATAGGGGTGCCCGTTAGTAGCAGACGTCTTGGCATGATAAAGCGTTGCTCAAGGACATTATACAGTACCTGGGAAAACACAGAACCTAGTAAATAAGTTGGACACTACAAATGTTCTGCCAAGATTATGTACTCAGTAAATTTACCCTCCAGCCACTTGAAAATAAGGATTTTACAGAAACGGGAATTGTAGACTTCCATCATTGTACAATAAAACTGAAAGCTAAACCAGCAATACATGCATCACTTGTAGTTTATAGTACAGTGCTACCAATGAGTGCAGAGAGATGATGACGGCAGCACTACAAAAGAAATCTTAAGCAGATGAAAAATCCACATTTTTGGTCCCTCTAATTTGGAGTTTGTTTACTCCCATGTATTTTGAATATGTTTATTTTATCCCCTGTATTTTCAAAACCAGATCAATTTCTCACTCAGCACCTCTGTTTGCACGAAGCACAAAACAGCTAAGTGGATCAAGGCATTAATTTTCATTTTAACCCAAATTTAATCGTCAGTTGGATCTTCTGTGACTAAAATCTGCATATGTGGGTGATAACCCGCCAGATTAGCACACTTGCCACAAAGGAAGCCAAGTCTGCAGAAAAGCACCTTCTGTCAGCTTTGGACCTGATTTGATCCGGTTTTGAACGTACAAGGGATAAAATGACCGGTTTAAAAGTACAAGGTGTAACCGTGTAAGGCAGCTGCCAGGAACTAAATATGAACTATTTTTATTGCACAAATCCAATAAAAAGAATGACTATGATTGTATTTACGTGAATAAAAAGGCTTTACATACGCTGGATGGGTTTTTAAGACGTTGGGCCTCATCAATGACAACATAGTGCCAAGGAATTTGTGAAAGAAATTCTTGGTCCATTAAGGCTATGTCATAGGTTGTCATCATGACATCAAACGGTAACTCCTATTGCATGCAAAAGAAGTTGGTGTCAGCAATTTTGAGTAAGGTATAAGAGTAAGTAAAAGAAGAAGTTGGGAGAAAGCATACAGTGGAATGAGATGACGATGAAGATTTTTGGACATCCTGAAACATCATTCTCCGGAGATCACGACGGTGCAACTTATCACCAACATACTGGATAACCCTCAAAGAAGGACAAAATTTATTGAATTCCGAGAGCCAGCCATCGGTGACACTTAGAGGACATAAGACCACTGCAAGCATAGCCAGGGTCAATGATGTCAAAACCCAAACTGTAAGAAAGCAACAAGATACTAAGGAGATCCCAAATGGGTAGGTGCGGTACACACAAAATGGTCCAGGTGAGATGGAGTGGATCTTGAGGTAGCTCAACAAAGAGATTGCTTGGAGGGTCTTGCCAAGTCCCATCTGGCCATGGTCCGTCCGACATAAGAAAAAACAGCAGTCACATGACATGAGCTTGATTACACATTATTAACAGTAACGAAAAATGGTGGTGCGGAAAAGTGTTTGATGAAATAAGGTGAGGTGAAACAGCATAGAACAAGACGGAGTCGATCCTCCTCGTATTCATGAGCAGGCACATGGAGTATTGAAGAAGCTCGGCGCGGCGGGGAAGGAAAAGAAAATGGAGACCGACCTCGTCACCTGCATTCCATGCGTGGGAGATGAGTGAGTTGGGGAACCCTAGCTAGGAGGGAGGATGCATCGTACATTACATACCGAGCAGGACGTTGACGCCGAGTTGGTAGCGGCGGATGAGCCACGCGACGCCATCGACCTGGTGCGGCTTGAGCTCGGCCGTGACTCCGACTCCGAGTTGGGCGGCGGCGTGGGGTGGTTGGCCCTGCGCATCGGCGGAGAGGAGGAGGGAGGCGGCGGCGAGGAGGCGGCGCTCATACATTTGTGGCGGCGCCATGGCCCCTTCCTCTTCCTCTTCTCTTCTGGGCCCTACCTAACACAAACATAAACAGACATCTGCTGCTCCCTCCATCTCATTCATCTCAAAATAAGTCGTTCGTATCCAACGTTTAACCATTCATCTTATTTAAAAAAAATTTTATAATTAAAATTTTTATTATTATATCTCTACTATTATAAAAATTAGAGATATTTTTGCCGAGATTTTGGTACGTCATCCGTGTCTGAATCGGTTTTCAGATTTTATTGAGGAATCAGTTTTAATTAAATATGTTTTTTATGTCTATTTTTTCTCTACTATTATAAAAATTGAAAATGTTTTATCGAGATTTTGGTACGTCATCCGTTTTTGAATCGGTTTTCAGTTTTAATTGAATATGTTTCTTTTTTTCGTCTATTTTTCTCGCCGGTTTTTTAGTCCGATTAGGTTTCTCCGTATTTTTCTACTCAGTGCAATCTGATCTCCCTTTTTTACCGCTCTTAGGGCCCGGGCCAAACCCTAGCACCGCCGCGATTTGCCTCCCCCGTAAGTTTCCTCCTATTATTGATTACAAAAATCGATTCCCCACTCCTAACTCATTATTTTCTCCATGATTTGCTCTTTCAAGGTTTTCATTTGTTGGATTTAATTTCCATCGAAGATGGCCGACCAGCGAGCTTCGCCTTTTTATCCTGATTTTTGTGAATTCTCTCTGATTTTAGGGAAACAGGAAGAAGAGATCGAGTGGATCAAAAGCCCTCAACCAATTTTAGGAGATCAAGAAAGATTCGGTTGGATTTGATGACAAGGATCGGCTTTGTCATCGTGCATGCATAGAATATCTTCCGGAGGTTGAAGATCACAGTAGACTATGTGAGTTGGGCCTACGAATGTAACGACTCTACTTGTGCTTGTGGCTTGGGCCTGTTATAGGCCAAGCATGGGGAGGTACTGAAACTGGGCTAGGACTTTCTTTAAAAGAAAGGAAGGAATAACGTTTCGGCCCAAAACAAAGAAATGATTTTCATTAACTTTTTTAATTATAATATATAGTGATCCCGGTATTTTAATTTATTGTTCGGCTTCTAATAGTTGTTATATATAAAAAAACGTCTTTACCTGTTGCAACGCACGGGCATTTTTTCTAGTCATATAATAAAACATAAATAGCACTTTATGTGTGACTATTTTTTTAAAACTTTTTCATAATTTTTTAAAATAAGACGAACGGTCGGCAATAATAAGCTGGCTCCTTTTCGAGCCATTTTGTTGGTTGTTAAATTTTAGGATAAATCTCAGCAAATTATTCATACCAAATAAATAGCCACAAGAAAAAAAACAGGCACAACATCCTATTTCTATCATACTTTTCTCTTGTGTTTCTCCTTAACAGCATAAGTAATCAAACTTCAACCAAAAAAGTTACTTATTGACCATAATATATTACTATCATGATTGATGATTTCTGACCTTTGAAAAAACAAAAAAAGGGTTCATTAGAAAAACCTTTTGAAAGTCTAATATTTAGAAGAACAACCGCATGAAAATCGAGAAGTGGGGGAAAAAATTAATAAAAATATGCTCATCTCATTCAATATTTACAATTCCGAAAGAGTAGATAGACTTATTATTTTTAGACTTATAGCAGCACTACCACCTCCACCCTCGGATGGCTCTGGTACCGGACCACCCCACCCTTTCACTAGACAGCTCTCCCTAAACAATGTGGTTGTCGGTGTTGAGTGTTAGAGCGAGTATAATGTGAGCTAGAGCTATAAGCTTGCTGTAAGCTTATGTGGATGAGAGAGGTAATAAAAAATTAAATGTGTTGGCTCTCATACAAAAGCTAGTTTAACACAAACTCCAAGATAAAAAAACAATAAATATATAAGTGAGAGATAGAGATAGGGAAGAAAAGTGTAACCAATCTTATAGCTAATCTATTATATATGTTGACTTTAAGATAGGCTAATAGTAGATAGTGAGCTCTACGATTATCTTGCTCTTATACATCCGAACCTTGATACTCAAAATCGTAAAAAAGAGATTAAAATATTACTATATTATGTTAAATGTGTGTTAGTTTTTAAAGACTATACACATTATATTAGCCGACACACCAACTGGCGCACTAATTTTATAGTTTAAAAATTGGTATATATGATGTTGCTAAAATAGTGGATATAGAAGTATTTATCATCACTGTCCATAAACTACACCGCCACACCGGTGCGTCCTAACATTTCCATCTACAAAGGATGTAGACCATTTACAGTAATAATAAGTTTTAACAACGTATTTTTATTTTTTTTAGATCGAAGGAATATATTAATGTCGTTATATTTTACTCATTTTGGTCTGAAATATAAAAATTAGCATGTGTGTATGATTTTTGTTTTTGAGTGGGTGTGCAGACATCAAATATGCGACATTATAATTTAGATTAGTATATTATGGTTTTGACTTATCGATATTGGTTTCTTGACTTGTACCGGGCCGGCTGGGCTGAATGAAGTGTAGTACCCAGCCAGACCAGATCTCGATCTCTTGGACTCTGCCGGCGCCGGCGTTGGTAGGGTAGCCATGGCGGAGGAGGCCACCCTGAGCCACCCGTCGCGGTACGTGAAGCTGAGCAGGGAGCACGACGCCCCCGCCCCCGCCGAGGACATCCGCCCCGGCGAGCTCAACCAGCCAGTCCACGTCCCGCAGGCACTCTCCATCCATCCTCTTTTCCCCTATCTTACTTGTCATCATCTCATCTGATCTGCTCCTCTCGATCAGCTCGAGGGCAGGAGGTGCAGCGAGTGCGGCCAGGTCCTGCCGGAATCCTACGAGCCCCCCGCCGACGAGCCCTGGACCACCGGGATCTTCGCCTGCACCGACGATCCACAAACCTGTAACCCCACGCCCCTTTCCCCCTCTCTCTCTCGTTTTAATTTCACTTCCACTATAACAATAACAATAGGATAGGATCTTGCTGTTTGTTTCATTCAATTCAATTTCAAACCAGGACTGACAGGATCCAACACTAGGATGCCCTCATACTCTTAACATGTTTGACATCTATCCTTTTATATATATATATATATATATATATATATATATATATATATATATATATATATATATATATATATATATATTTTCTGGTTGAACATCCTTGGACATGTACTACATTTTCAGAGTAAAACTAAACCATTATTTATATCTCCACTCATGATCAACCCATTACATAATACTTTTTTTCATATTTACATGGAAGCAACAGCAACGTTCTCCGATCTGCTTCTGTGTGTTATACTTGATCCCATTCTAGTCAGTCTAAGGTTATGCGCTGCTCTTCGGCATCTCCATAGGTGCTGAACGCTCATTAAGTCACCGTTTGCACCATTGTTCTCAGTTCGCTATTCATTTCGTATATTTATAATTATACGTGTAGTATTATTTTTCAGAAAAAAAAGAAAGTGTCTTTCATAATATCTAACTACCTTATTTGTTTTGTCTTGTCATGTCAGGCCGAACTGGGTTGTTCTGTCCTTGTGTTCTTTTTGGACGCAATATTGAGGCCCTCAGAGAGGATATCCCTTGGACAACGCCTTGTGTTTGCCATGCTGTCTTTGTTGAAGGAGGGATTGCGCTTGCAATTCTCACCGCAATATTTCATGGTGTTGATCCCAGAACGTCTTTCCTGATTGGAGAAGGTTTGGTGTTCAGCTGGTGGTTGTGTGGTACTTATACGGGCATCTTTCGCCAAGAACTTCAGAGGAAATACCATCTCAAGGTGAAATCATGAAAATCCTTTACTGCTTCATTGTCTATATTCCACTTGACTGTTATTCAGACAAAGTGATCCCATGACCTGTATATTTTTTATTTTTGGCTCAGGTAGTTACACTGGAGACCTGTATGAATCATTAAACAGTATTGCTTTGCAATGTTGCCTTATGCTGTGTTAAAAATGGAATCTGAACAAAACCTGGTTGTCTCGTGGATCTGCTTCGATCATGCCTGCCATTTTGGATCCACTGCACCCTTTTTGATGATTATCATAGGGATCTCCCTAAGTACAAATGATTTGATTTATTTGTTAATGTAATTGAAGCACTAGAATAGTTTTGTCGTATTTATTAGCGTATTGCTGGGTCCTGTTTTTTTTTTTTTTTGACTGAAGGGGGTCCTGGAATTCTTGTGTGGGCAATGCTGTCTTTCTGGTTTGTGTTGGTGAAAAGCTCTGATCGATGCTAAGTTATTTGTAGTTAATCAACGAAATGTTTGACTTAAATCTAACTTGCACTGTTGCATTTCAACAGAATTCTCCATGTGACCCTTGCATGGTCCATTGCTGCTTGCACTGGTGCGCGAATTGTCAGGAGCACCGTGAAAGGACGGGGCGGCTTGCAGAGAACAGCGCGGTGCCAATGACCGTTGTGAATCCACCTGCAGTGCAAGAGATGAGCATGGCAGAAAGCCGTGGTCCTGTTTCCCCCGGTATGGAGAACGGAGCACCATCAAACTCAAAGGGTGAGCATGAGGAACCCAAGAGTGATCACGATGATGTGGAGGTGATACCTCTATAGGGTGAATGAAAGAAAGATATTCTTTCTGATAATAGGATAGCAAGAGGAATGAATCGATGTGACGAATTCATGGACGCTTGGCGACGATGTTCTTGTGTCATCTGGAACTGGAATCATCATAAAACACACAGGGTGATACTCTTTCTTTTTTTTTTGTACTAGTATTAAAACTTCAAATATAATTAACTGGAGAGCAGGGGCTGCCTGAGTACATTGCTACGTTTCTGCATCCACCGGCCGTGTGTTGTTTATGCCATCATGTAAAATTCATTCTTGATTTTAGCTGTGTTTGACACTTGTGAGCCTTCATTGGTCCTAAGAGAAACAGTTAATTCGTCTGTCCATGTAGTAAGTTTGTTCTTAAGAACAAAATACAATCGAGGATTCTACATCGGTTTTTATTAGCATGTTTTTAAAATTGCTAAACGACGTGTTTTGTGCGAAAACTTTCTATATAGAAGTTGTTTTAAAATATTAGATAAATCTATTCTTCAAATTTGAAAAAAAAAATAAAATGAGGTCAATGTTTTCTCGTTTAACATGTTAATCCTCTCTTGAGTAAACTCGAAGGCCTTGTATATATTAAGGGCATGTTTGACTGCTTGGACGAATCGTGCTGCAAGCCTACAAACACCGACGCAGCCACAATACCAACCCCCTACAAAGCTTGGAGGTGGCAACTCAATGGCACACAAAATAAGATAAACCATTAGCGTATGATTAATTAAAGTATTGATTATTATAAATTTGAAAAGTATGTTTGTCTAATTTTTTAAAATAAAGTTCCATATTTTTTAAAGAAAACATCCCGGTTAGACGGTTAGCAGTTTAAAAAGTGTGCTCACAGTATACGAAAAACTCGATGTGCTAACAGGCCTTATCCTACATGATGATGTATTGGTTTATATATTAAGGTTTATCTAGATTTATCATACTTTCTTTATCAAATTTGCCAAAAAGGTTAGGTCATCAAAATATTGGCCATGCCATAGTCAACAAAGTGAAGAGTGAAGGTTTACCATAAATACTTTCTTTACCAAGTCTGTCAAAAAGTGAGGTCATCAAAATACTGGTCACGTCATAGCCAACAAGGTGAAGAGTGAAGACCTATATTACATAAGAGAAATCTTGCCACCTCTATAACAACTAATCAAACACTTCTCTAAGCATAAAATAACAAAGTGTGTAATTTATGACCATAAACCAAACAACACCAAACCGCTAAAATCTAACAATTTAACCCTTATAAAAAACTTATTCAAATAATAGACCACATGAAAAACTTATTGTAAAAATGAGCCAAAACCTCAACGTCATGGGTCCCAGCGCTAAGGTCCAACATCTCAGCACCAAAGTGCCTTGGGGCTGACCTTGCACCATCAGCGCCAAAGTCCCATGACGCTGAGTTTAGAGCTCCACTTTTTCACAACATTTTTTCTGGCAAATAAAATGTTTCCTTTTCGCATCGCGGCATTAAGAAAATGGAAATGCACTATTTTTTTTCACTAGGCTCTTATTTTGGGCGATAAAAAATAGAAAAGTTGCGATTAAAATAATAGAAACGATTTTTCCCCTTCTCTTTTTTTTGGTCAAATAAACAATAAAAAGGTAGCGAATAAAAAAATAAAGCAAAAATAAAAGGTTGGAATTGATGGGATTTGAACCCAAATTACCAGCTATGTTTCACATATACTACCACTACATCACACTTGGGTATGATCCTAAACTTGCTATACTTACTTGTAATCTTTTTTCACTGTCGGGTCAAAGTCACGGATCTTGGTGCTGAGCTAGCGTTGAGTTCTTAGCCTATTTTTTATTAAAGTTTTTTTTCATGGTTTACTTTCAAAATAAGTTTTTAAAAAGCTTCAACTTGTCAAATTTATGAACCAAACTTCGGGCCTTATCTTTTCGCTTATGTTTATACTTATCAGCTAAAATTTAAATTTTCTACCTTAAATTTAGAGATGATTTTAGGGATTTTTTCATCGAAATTTATTTTCTAACATTTGATTTTAGATCGCTGAGAACATATATATATATATATATATATATATATATATATATATATATATATATAAATTTTATTTATAAATTATTTTTGATCTGTAAATACGCCATTTCATGGTCCGTTGGTATGACACAAGAAGGGAAGAGGAAGAAAGTGCAGGTTAAGCCAAACACACACGACCTTTGTTATCGGCATCGCCGTCGCGGCAGTGAAGAAGGGAGATGAGGAGGTTTAGGGTTTGGCCTCCATCTCCATCGCCATGGCCGCTGCTCGCTTCCCGCCCTTGCCCTCACTCCCACCACCATCGCAGTCCCTTCCACGCCTCCGCCAACTCCGGCGCCCGCCAAGGTCAAGGTCTCCCTCCCCCTCTCTTCTCTTGTCTCCCCCCCCCCCCCCCCCCAAATCTTTATCTTATTCTTACTCGGCTCGCCTTGTTTTGCATCGATTTTTATCCGCTTCACCTGCCCGGAGTGCTACCACTAGCACTACCAGTATTAGTATAGGTACATGTAGCAGCAGCCAGCAGCTCATCACCAATCAATCCCCTTTTTCTTCCTTTATCCCCTTCCTCAAAGTGCTGCTTTGATTTCACGCTGCCATGTCTATACTTTACTAATCTACGCTTTCATTGCATTCCTCTCTCACACCCACATTGATGCTATATCTTCTCTTTTTAAATCATGCTTTCTTCTTATTATTATTTGTCAATGATTCATTCGCTGCTAACGTTGTGCTTGCTTATGATAATGATTTCCAGGCAATTTTATTCTACCTGGTGCAACGGCAGCAACTCTTGTCATGTTTGGTATTCTACATGCTAGGCGTATGTACGAAGACCAAAAAGTATTGCTTCAATACCCACAAGCATCATGTATCCTATTTCTGTATTGAATGTTGGTCAATTTGCAGCAACAACTTTAATTTATCTGCTCAATTTTAAATTGTTAATGTTAAACGTTTACGTTTTCAAATATTTGGACTGACAACTTTGAAGCACATTATCTAGCTAGCCTGGTTTGCAATTTTGCATAAAAAGCACATACTGCTATCCTTTCATCCTTTTATTTGATGATTTAGGTTGTTGAAAGGAAGGAGAAAGGAATTGAGCCGGAATTCTCACCAGATTTCAAGGTAGTCAATAGAACTTGGCCATTTGCTGACTATTCCGGAGCTTTATTTGACATACAACAACTGCACACTGATGATATTCTCAATACAGGCTTCATTTCTCAGGCTTCTGCCATTGCGTTCGATGTCACGTTTATGGGGATCCTTGATGGAAGTGGTCCGTACTTTTACAACTACAGAGCTGCTGTATTATTTATTTCCCTACTCAATCCAAATAATTTCATATCTTGTAGGAACTTCCAGTGTTCATGCGCCCTGCCATCTATAAAGCATGGGCTAGAGCCTTCCACTCCAGTATGTCTTCTCCTGTTATGATGCTTTCTTATATTACAGTTCATTAGGTAATTTCACTCTGATGATTGACTTGCATTTTAGAGTATCTAGTGCAGAGGTTGTGTGCCTGCACACTGCTAGATTGACTTTGAAATATATTTTTTTGACCAAAATGACTTTGAAATATATGCAGTTTTAGACTTTTTAGTGCATTGGAATGAGTAGTACACATTATTCTTGATATAACACATGAATACTTGCTATTCCCGTGAGGCAAGTTTTTGGCAAGAACTTGCTTCTCCATAGATAGTGCAATGCTTCTAAGAAAGTCATGCTTAGTTAGTAGCACTTCTTTCAGAAATTTATGTGCCATCTTTCTGAAATAAAATGATGATTGTTGAGTACTGTAGATTTGCAAGAAGCTGCTATGCCACTAGAAGAATACCCTTCTTTACAGGCATTCTTCATCCGTAGTCTCAAAGAAGGTTCAAGGCCCATTGATGCAGACCCAAACTGTCTGGTAACTGGTAACAATATATTTATTCTGCATAGCCTGTTTATTAATGTGGTGATAATTTGAGACTGATGTGCTAGGTGCATTCCATTTTACAATTAGGTGAGTCCTGTGGATGGTAAAGTTCTGCGGCTTGGAGAACTTAGAGGTCCAGGAACCATGATTGAGCAAGTGAAGGGCTTTTCTTATTCTGCTGCTTCTCTTCTCGGTGCAAGTTCATCTCTTCATGGTGCTGAAGAAGAAGATTTTTCTAGAGAGCATACAGAACAAAGTAATCCCGCAGATTCAAATGCAAAATCATGGTGGCGAGTATCAGTGGCTAAACCCAAATTATGGGATCAAACTCTGCTGAGGTAACTATGCTTGTATCTAAATTTACAATTTCTAAAATAACTGCATAAGCTGGTTTGGCATCATATAACCCTTCAGTTTTAAGGAATATATTGCTAACCATGTGGAACATTTGGCGTCCTGAGTGATGTAGTTGCTATGCCTTCTGTAGCTCTAATAGACTAGTAGGCACCCTTTCAGCAGATATGCTGTTTATCTTGTTCTGAGGTTTCCTTACTGCTGTAGCAATGTGGCATGATTTGTGCTCCCAAAGTCCCAAGTAGCAAAGTTTACTGAATGTATTCATATTCAGACATATTGCCGGGTTATGGGTATTAACTTCAACTTATTCTTGTCAGCCCAAAGAAAGGCATCTTCTATTGTGTCATTTATTTACACCCTGGTGATTATCATCGAGTTCACTCTCCTGTTGATTGGAACATTATAAAGCGCCGACATTTCTCAGGTTTGTGTTTATTGTTTCCTGTTGCACATCTCCCTATCTCAGACTTCGTAAGAACTCGAGTGTGATAAATGTATTGTATTTGTAGGTCATCTCTTCCCCCAAAATGAACGTGCCGTGCGGACCATCAGAAACTTGTATGTTGAGAATGAAAGGGTAATTTCACTTTCTGTCAAGAAAAGGAAACAAGTTGAATCAGAAATAGTTCTCTCAATTTCAGCAGCACTATGTTCCTACTGAATCTATTTAAAGTATTTATGGTAACCGTAGGTAGTACTTGAAGGGCAGTGGAAGGAAGGCTTTGTTGCAATTGCAGCCATTGGTGCTACTAATGTTGGCTCTATCAAAGTACTCTCTCTCTCTCTCTCTCTCAGTGCTTTACGTATCAGGAAGTAGATCAGGCAGGCTATGCCTTTATGCATTGCCTCTAATTGCACCGTTTTCATGATGTGCTCTGCATTGATAGTAGATTGGTAGCAGTTGCAAATTAAGATTATCCATTGCCATGTCTGGTAGATTGGGATCTGAATATTATACCAAGGAAAGGAGAGATGCAATCTTTTTCTGTAGTTGTTTAAATAAATTGGTACATCGAATTGCAGATTAACGCTGTGATATTATTCAGTTTGTCCTCCATGGACACATGATGAGGATATGTGCAAGTTACGCATTTGATGAATACAAATATTTTACTGAGTGATACTCATATTTTGCAGCTATATATTGAACCAGAGCTAAGGACAAATAGGGCAGGGTCGAAGATACTGAACTCCCAGCCTGAGCCTCCTGATGATCGAGTTTATGAACCTGTAGGCACCGGTGTGATGGTTAAAAAGGGGGAAGAGGTAGGGAAATGTCATCCCAGCTGCTTGGTACAATGCGTGTTAAAGTTTTTTGTTATTATTATTATACTACATACTACATACTAGAATAGTAGTTTGTGGTGCAATATTGTGAAGAGCAATTGGTGTTGTGGACCATTGGCAGATAGCAGGGTTTAAGATGGGATCGACGGTGGTGATGGTATTTGAGGCACCTGTAGTGTCCAAGGCAAGATGGAGAGAGGATGGCAGTGGCACGGTAACGTCAGATTTCGATTTCTGTATCAAGGCTGGCGATAGGATCAGGGTAGGAGAAGCCATTGGGCGATGGACATCGCGGGAATGAATGAATGAAGGCATGGCATGGCATCTCTCTCTATATATCTTGTGTTAACATGATGGATGATGAGTATCGTCGTCGTATCAATGTCTCTTTCGTTTTTATTTTTGAGCTGCGGTGCCGGTGCATGCTACTACAAAAAGACTTGTATCTTCTGTAGGGAAGTAAAGGAAACTATTGCCATTTTGACTTGACTTGGGCGATTTGAGAGAGAATGATATTCTTGTTACTCAGCAGTTTTAAGACTTGTTTTCAGCTTTGTTTAGTTCCAAAGTTTTTTTCTAAACTTCCAACTTTCCATCACATCAAACTTTTCATACAAACACAACTTTTCAGTCACATCGTCTCTAATTTCAACCAAATTCTAAACTTTGGGCCGAACTAAACACAACCTAAGTAGAATTGTTTTGAAGTTGAATCTTGTTCCTTCCAACTGTGTGGTTCAGGGAGACGAAAATATGTCCTCCTATAGTGCAGTCATAGATTGATTGTAACATACGGAGTAGAAATGAGACCGATAATTAACTGTATGTATCCTAGTAGTACGTTTTAGTGGCAGTAGTGGCGGTGGCGGCAACCGGCAAGGAAAGAATGCGCAACTATAATAGTACTATCTCATATGTTGTTTTTTTTTTACTCATGGCATGACAGGAGCAGAGCAAACACAGATGACTGATTAATGGTTGCATCTAGTAGTAGTAGTACATGGATCGAATGGCAGCAGCAGCAGCAGCTGAAGGCAAAGTTGCTTGACAAAAATTGAAAAGAAGATGATGTTGCAGCAGCAGAAGGAGTTGGTGAGATCAGATGAGGCCCTTGGTCCTGTACATGTAAGAGAGAGATGAGATCTACGAAGAAGACATGTTGGTCAGTAGATGATGAAGAAGCAAGGGAGGATAGGAGGGAAGGGTCAGAGCACACCTACGTCTGCTTGGAGAAGGAGGAGGATGGAGCGGAGGAAGCGGCGACGGCGGTGGAGGAGGAGGAAGAGCGCTTGCTGCGGAAGATCATGTAGGCGAGCGGGAGGACAACGCCGGCCATCATGATGGCGGCGCCGACCAGGTACCTCGCCGGTGACGGCGCCTCCAGCTCCATCGCTTGCCTTTCTCTTTGTCTTGTTGTCTTGGATGAAGGAAGAAGAAGAAGAAGAAGATCGTCGGAGGAGGAAAGAAGTCGGAGATCTGGGAGGGATGCGGTTGGATCGGAGGCGGAGCAGGAGGCGTAAACTGGTACTACACAGACTCCACCACCGTGTTGATGGCGTAAACTAGAAGTACGCTTCTCCACTGCATCAACAAAAGACTAATATTATTATTATTAGTATATAATAAAAAAAAAGAAGAAAAAGAAAAGAGATTCCGCTTCCATTTCCACCAACCGCGCAAGATACAGGAGGGAGATTAGATTAGTTAGGAGAAAACGACGAGCAAGGATGGAGGGGATGGATACTACTCATACATCCATCCTTCTCTCTTTCTGTATCCATCCCGCTCTCTCTCTCTCTCGACGAGAGAGAGAAAGTGCGAAGATATGCTTTCCGTCGCCCGCCGGCCCCTCTCCGCCGCCGTCCCCGTCGGCAACCTCCTCGGCATCCACCTCTTCCAATGCCCTGTAACTACTGTCTACTCCTATTTTCCCTCCTCAATCCATCTCTACCCTTACTACTTCTAATTTTTTTATTTTTATTTTTATTTTTTTTGGAAAAATAATAATTATATCATTACGATGTTAGTATTGAGGAGGAGGAATCATTAAAATGGAATCCCCTCCCCTCAAACAATACAGCACCAACCATGGTTTGGTTTGTCCAAATCGGGGGAAGAAGAAATTTAGGAATGGACTGGAGTGGAGGAACAAGATGACTGATGCTCCATGGTGGGGATATAATAAATAACAAGATGAACGTGTGGAGACACACTGGACATTTGGGTTTCTATTTCACCCATTGGAACTCTCCAAATCTCCTCTCTGTTTTTTTAATTATTATTTCTTTCATCTAAATTAACGTCGTCTACATAGTCTTGTCTGTTTTAAAGATTATATTTGCTAGCTATTCTAATCTTATTTTCTTATAATAAGGTGGTCGAGGTATTCCTTCACCTCTCTACATTTTACTTGCTCTTCTCTCATCCTCTCCCTCCATGACTGATATTTCATTCAAAGCTGAATGTCAAATTGCACACTTCTAAGATTTAAGGCGTGTTTACGTTGCTTCACTCTCTTTACCATTTACGCATTGGCATCAGCAGCGAACAAGAGCATCACCAATGGGTTCTGCCAAGGGACCAAGCTGGATTGATGGGTTCGATTATTTCTGAAATTTTCTCTACTTCACTGATTTTCAGGAATTCCGGACCACATTTTGGTCAAAGTTTGAAAAAATCGATCAAAATCTGCCATTGGACCACCGATTTTTCATGATTTCTTTTTCTTTTTTTAAAAAAAAGAAAAACAGCGAGTGATCCCTAGAGTGGTTTCCTTAGTCTGCCATTTCCTGCGCATGCATCGATTGATTGATTTATGGGTGGGTTCCTCATTTTGAATGAATATGAACAGGACACGGTGGGCATTGTGGCGCGGCTGTCTGAGTGCATCGCCTCGCGTGGTGGCAACATCCACAGTGTCGATGTCTTTGTCCCTGACGACAAACCCGTCTTCTACTCCCGTAGGTAACCACACCCTTCTTCTTTTTTAAGGCTGTGTTTAGATGGTGGAAAAGTTGGGAAGTTGGGAGAAAGTTGGTAGTTTGGAGAAAAAGTTGGTAGTTTATGTGTGTAGGAAAATTTTCGATGTGATGTGATGTGATGGAAAGTTGGGAATTTGGGGGGGAACTAAACACGGCCTAAATGTGAAGAGATGATGATGGATGGATTTCTTCTCTTTTCTTGGTTGTCAAATGAGTTGTAAAATATACATATTACTGCAGTGAGTTTACCTACAATCCCATGCTATGGCCGCGCGATGTGCTTCGCACCGACTTCCTCAATCTGTCACAACACTTCAGCGCACAAAGATCTACTGTTCGAGTCCCTGATCTTGACCCGAAATACAAGATATCTGTACTCGCTTCGAAGCAGGTTTCACTTGCTTACCCCTGTGCTACTTTCACTATTTTCTTGTTTCTTTTTTTCGTGGCCTGACCTGCCTTGATATAGATATACCACTGTTTTTTTTTGAAGGAAATACCACTGTTTTCACATGCATGTGCTCTTCTCTTTACCTTTTCCCAGGATCATTGTTTGTTTGACTTGCTCTATAGATGGCAAGAGGGAAGGCTTCCGGTTGACATCAATTGTGTCATAAGGTCGATATATCAAATCTGACCGCTCTGCATTTATTCATATCCAATTTCTTCTTGGTCAAAACAAATATGCCATTTTTTTTTCTTTCCTCTGCAGCAACCATGATCGACTTAAAGATAACCATGTCAGACGTTTCCTTGAGAGACATGGGATCCCCTATCATTACCTACCGACAAGCCCAGGAAATAAAAGAGAGCAAGAGATTTTAGAATTGGTTCAAGGTACCGATTTTGTGGTACTGGCAAGATATATGCAGGTAAATGTGCTTCATCGTTTTTTTTATATATATTTCCCAACACACACAACCTATGTGTATTGTTGGATGGAATATATTAAATACGATTCATTGCAGTTTGTATTGGAAGATATACATATATACTTTTCTTTTCTTGGTTGAATTCTGGGAAGAATCCAACAAGTCAATAGTACCGTCTTGTATGGACTTCCACCACTCATGATCAAACCTGTCAGCTTACCATTTTCTCTGTGACAGATATAATCTGAAGACACCTGTTAGCTGACCATTTTCTCTGTGACAGATATTATCTGAAGGCTTTCTCAAGGCTTATGGCAAAGATATTATTAACATCCATC
Organism: Oryza sativa Japonica Group; assembly: GCF_034140825.1. Taxonomy (NCBI): domain Eukaryota; kingdom Viridiplantae; phylum Streptophyta; class Magnoliopsida; order Poales; family Poaceae; genus Oryza; species Oryza sativa. Next base: position 154,168 of record NC_089037.1, read on the forward strand.
ATGGTCTTCTTCCCTCATTTAAGGGAGGGAATCCTTCGAGACAGGTATTGAAATCAGTAAATTGGTACAAGTACTAGTCCGGTTGTTTATTTGGGGGGATAAAACTTTGAAATGATTTCAGGCCTTCAACGCTGGAGTAAAATTGATCGGCGCAACCAGCCATTTTGTTACCCCAGAACTTGATGCTGGCCCAATCATTGAGCAGATGGTAATATAGTTTAAACAAAAGAAGTATGCATACGATGCAATGTTTGGTTCGTGGTAGTAAAAAGATGCAGACATGAGAGACTTGTGTTGAAGTAGTCTTGTTTGGTTTGATGTAAACAGTTGGAAATTTACATTGTATGCAGGTTGAACGGGTGTCCCACAGAGACACGCTACAGAGCTTTGTGGTGAAATCTGAGAACCTAGAGAAGCAGTGCCTAGCAGAAGCTATAAAGTCGTACTGTGAGCTCCGTGTGCTACCATATGAATTGAAGAAGACAGTAGTGTTCTGATATCTTTTGAAGGAAGCGATTTTGTTTGTTTGTTTTTATTTGTTGATAAGAGGAAATTACTACAGTACAAAATTTTGTGGTGTTGATTGCTTTGGTGATAAGGAGGTGGGTGTGTGGGCGTGGCTGGACAGTGCATTTTGTAATTGATTGAGTATAACAATACTCCAAAGCAAATAAAATGATAATGCATAATAGTAGTAATTGGTATGAAATGTTGTTAATATATACTCCCTCCGTTTCAAAATGTTTAACACCGTTGACTTTTTAGCACATGTTTAACTGTTCGTTTTATTAAAAAAAATTGTGAAATATGTAAAACTATATGTGTACATGAAAGTATATTTAGCAATGAATCAAATGATGTAAAAAGAATAAATAATTACTTAAATTTTTTTGAATAAGACGAATGATCAAACACGTACTAAAATATTAATGGTGTCAAACATTTTGAAACGGAGGAAGTAATTGACAATGGTGCTGTTGTGTCCATCAGTGGAAGGATGTTTGTGTGACGGAGACGGAGTCCGAGTCCGACTCTGACTAGTAGGCCCAGTTCGAAGTCGGCCCGGCCCGGTCTATAAAGGTAGGAGGAGTGGAAGGCGAAAAGGAGGCCCGCCCCCAACTCATCAACCCTAGAAACCAAAAGGAGCAGGAGCAGGAGCGGGAGCGGCTGCGGATCGGAGGAAGGGGATCGGCCGCCGCCATGAGCACCATGAAGTTTTGCCGCGAGTGGTACGCAGCCATTGTCTTGTGTTTGCTTTTGATTTGCGGGTGGTTGTAATAATGGATTTGGGGATTATTGGGGGGCAGCAACAACATCCTGTACCCTAAGGAGGAGAAGGACCGGCGGCTGCTGCTGTTCGCGTGCCGGAACTGCGAGCACCAGGTACATACGTTGATTATTTCGATTCGATTGTGGAGAAGAAGAAATCTGAAGAAACAACAACAACAGGAGGTATCGGAGAGCAAGTGCGTGTATCGGAACGAGGTGGCGCACGCGGCCGGGGAGCGGACGCAGGTGCTGCAGGACGTGGCGTCGGACCCGACACTGCCGCGCACAAAGACGGTGAGGTGCGCCGCCTGCGGGCACGGCGAGGCCGTCTTCTTCCAGGCCACCGCCCGCGGCGAGGAGGGCATGACCCTCTTCTTCGTCTGCTGCAACCTCACCTGCGCCCACCGATGGAGGGAATGATTTTACTTCTTTCTCTTCTTCTCCACAACTACAACTTGATCGATCATGATGATCAACTTTCCCGGTTTGCTTAAACAAGACAATTGAGTACTAGTTTGTAAATGGATGGAGGTTTAGCAATAGGTAGGGTTCTCTGCCTTCATCGGGCTCATGTTTTATCTACTTGTCTTGTTTAACTCGTACTCCTTCGATGCTAGATCAATGTTAACTTGGGATGCTAATTGTTGAATCAGCAGACGATACATGGATGTTCAATCACAAAATATATCTTTAACATCGCTGTCATCCTTCACTCTCTCCTTCCCTTAATAAGAAGAAGAAAAACCAAACGAACGTGTAATTATTTTACGCGTTTAAAAAAAACCGCCAAAAACAGTAACTGATCATCGTATAGATTCTGTTGCAACACGAGCACGTAACTAGTAAAAAGAAAGGGAATGGGTGGGGTACCTGTTTTGACTGTAATTTTTTAAAAAAACCGAAGCTTCCGTTTACCCTGTTTTGGATGGATGTTCCTTTGGTGGACTCGAATTAATTGAATTTTGCAAGAGAAAAATAGAATGACTGGGAAAAGAAAGATGGAGCATTGCATCCTTGAGAACGATTAACACCAGTGAGCGAGCGACTGCTTCATCTCATCCCGCGGAGCAAGGCAATCCCCAATTCCCCATTCCCTAAGCAAAGCCTTGTGTTTGGTTGGGTAGGCGGCCCCAGCTCAAGCCGAGCTTGGCAACAACAACAGCACCTACGGCACACAACACAACGTCGCCTAGCCGAGTGGAGTACTCCATGTCTCATAAAAACGAATCTGTTGTACGATGAATCCGGACGTCTAGATTTATAGTATTAAGATGTGTCACATTTAGTACTAGTTGGGTTTTTTTAAGCTGCTTGCCCTTCACGTACGACAGCGACTTCCCGCAGAGTCAGACAGTTCATGTTTGAACTTGTTGCACTGTGCCTTTGGTTCCGCATTCTCTTCGTTCATGGGTTATGCCATATTTGCTTTTTTTTCTGCAAATAAAATACTATCAAAACTCACTCAGACTTGACATACTCCCTCCGTTCCATAAAAAACCAACCTAGTACCGGATATAACATATCCTAGTACAACAAATCTGGACAGTCCAGATTCATCATACTAGAATATGTCACGTCCGATTCTAGATTCGTTTTTTATGGAACGAAGAGAGTATGTCTGAAGCTATCTTCGGCAGGAGCTGATTTGGTGAAAAACTCCCTCTTTCTTCGGCAGGAGTACTAAGCAAATTTTACAAAAATAAAAACTATAGAAACGTTGCTTTAAAAAATTTTATTGTATTATTTAATTCTTTAAATTTAAAATAATTAATATCCAATTGATCATTCACTAATGACTCATCTTAATTTTTTTATCTTCTCAATCTTTTTCCCCTCCCCTAATACATAACATTATTAGCATGACTTGAACACACTAGAAATTCCTTAAAAAATAAAGGGAAAACACACTTGCCTCCCTTTGGGTTCATCCTCAATAGGAGAAATCAGAGCCCCTTCAATCTTTTGGGAATAGATTAACCGATCAAGCCCTAAAAGAAAAGATGTTGATCGGTTTTATCTCAGGAGAGAAGGTAGTGGGGCTAATTTTACTGGAGTGCCCTGTTAATATGCCACTGCTATACCATGGCCTCCTCCACAACGGTATGCACTCGGTGTTAAGCTGGCGATGCGCGTGAGGAGAGAGACGAGAGATGGAGGAATAGGAGCAAGTTTAATATTATAACCAACTATTAGCTCCAAATAATCTATAGTCAATTTAATAGTCAATTTATACAATGGTTATCTATAAACATATACTACACTATTAATATTAATATATGGTCTCACATGCCATACATACATTGTGTCTCGGAGTCCGCAGTGCAGCCCGCTGCTTTTCTCCCACCTCTTTTATCTTCTCAATATGTATTTATAGCTGACTTATAGTCTGCTATTGTACCTACTCTAAGCACACTGCCACATCAGTCTATATCAATTTTAATTGTTTTTTAACAACTAGCGCCACATCGTCACCACGTCTCCATCCCAAAATAAGTTATTTGTGGATTTCTGTGTCTAATATTGACTGTCCGTCTTATTTAAATATTTTTATGATTAGTAATTTCATTGTTATTATATGATAAAACATGAGTAGTACTTTATGCTGGACTTATTTTTAAATTTTTTTCTATAAATTTTTCAAATAAGACGGATGATCAAATATTGGGAAAAAATCTAAAAAATCAAGTTTTCGTGGAACAGAGGGTGTAGGATGGAACAACCCTCGAAACAATAAAGGGGGTCAATTGACCCGGATTTAACAATTAAGAGCGTCCATATATAATTTTGTGCTTGATGAACGCAAATTAAACTCGATAGGAATGTAAAATGAAACTCTTGAAAAGAGAATATTATAAGTTCGAATTACCTCCTAAACTATTGCGACAATATACTTCTTGAACCATAAAACCAAACATCTTTCACCCTCAACTTTTCATACCGAACAAATTACCCCTGACTCGCTATGGCGCACATGTGGTTGACCAGTCAGCATAAAAAAATTTAAAAATATAGTGGGCCCACATGTCATATCTTCTCCCATCCTCCATTGCCCACGTATGACATGTGGGCCCACTATATTTTTTTATTTATTTTTTGCTGACTGGACCATCACTTTTGTGTCACGTAAGACCAAAACTGCTCTAGAGTGAGCTAGTGGGTAATTCATCTGATATAAAAAGTCGAGGTTGAAGGATGTCTAGTTTTATGGTTCAGCGGGTAATTTGTACTGTCACAATAGTTTAGAGGGTAATTCAGACTTTTTCCTTTTATAAAACCCCACCTATTATGGTCAAGTTACACAAAACCACAGAAAAAAATACATGCGACACATGACCCTAAATATTGTGGTCATACAGTTTCACAAAACCATGTCGTTAACCAATCTTGAAGTATATCAAAATTTTAAAATATTATTGTTACATGGATTCCATATTTATATGTTGTATAAAGAAATCATAAATTCGATATGTAACTATAGAACTCAAAAGTGTAAGTGTGGTAGATCAATGATCAATAATGTGATTATGTAAAACTTTATAGGCATAATATATGGGATTATTTGTCATGTGAAAAAAAAACCCTGTGGTTTTACGTAACTTACTCCCTCCGTTCCGAAAAAACGAATATAGGACGAGATGTGACACATATGTTTTTATGGGATAGAGAGAGTAGGTCATACTTCATCTGTCCAAAAAATATAATAACTTTTAGCCTTCAAAAATTGTCCCAAAATATAACTACTTTTCCATCAATATTCTCTTCCCAACCAATCACAACCCTCCACCATTCGCTTTTCCCACCTAACTCTACTACTCATCCAATCACAACCCTTCACCACTCACTTCTATTTCATCTATCCCATTATAATTGCAACCATAAGTTTCCATGTCTAACTTTTGACCGTCCGTTTTATTTATAAAATTTATGAAAATACTTTAAAAGTTAAGTCACACATAAAGTACTGTTCATATTTCATCATCTAATAACAAACAAAATACTAATAAAAAAATATTTAAAATAAGACGATGGTCAAAGTTGGAAGTTGGGCACTGAAACCCACAGCTACGCTTATTATGGGACGGAGGGACTACCTACTTTCTTATTATAACCGTGTCCAACCCTACAACTTAATCACAACCCTCCACCACTCACTTCTAACTACTTTGTTAATAATCGTGTCCAACCCTAAAACTTACTATTATATGGACAAAGTGAGTAAATAATAATAATAATAATCGTGGTTAGGTGGCATTTCTTTAAAAAAAGAAAAAAAAGTTTCCCAACCAATGCCCGCTGGCCCACAAAATCTCTCGGTTGTTGTTTTGTTGTGAGATTAGATTAGAGGGAGGGAGAGGGAGATGGGTTTAAGTTAGGGCTTTAAGTTTCCTCCAAAAAAAAAATCCAATCGAATCGCAGTGGCAGCAGTAACTCCGCCTCTCGCCGACGGCCGGCTCCGGCGAGATGATCTCCGAAATCTCCGCGACGGAGGTGCGCCTCCTCCTGCTCCAAGCCGCCGCCGATTCTAACCTCGATTCCGTTCGCCGCCGCCTCTGCCAGGTACCGCGATACACGTTCCGCTCCTTCCTTCCTTCATCCGGAGGCTCATCTCCAAATGTAACCACCCACATTCGATTCCTCTTTTTTCCGCTCTCGCTACCCTTGTAATCCATGCTATTCCTTCCTTGGAGGAGGAGGAGGAGGAGGTTTAGGGCACGCGATCAATTCTTCTCCCTTCCAGTCCCAGGGCTTGTTTAGTTTAATCCTGTCTCATCCAATCAACTACATGCATTCTTTAGCCTTACCTTCCTAACGATAGTAGATTGATTATTGGATGAAGTATTTGCCTTGTTATTATGGCGGCTGTTCAGAGATTCATCATATCCCACATTATTTCCCCGTGCCAATTTGTGCGTTTCTCATGATCATCATGACTTTCATGTTTAAATAATATATATATTGCCTTATAACCTTGCTTTTGTATATGAATGAATGAGTAAATAAACTGTTCATCTGTTTGCCACTAGAATCTTTCTAATGTATTTTCTCTGTTCCATCTTTCTCAGTTAGTCGACTCCGGTCTGGATGGATGCATTTTGCTTCTCCAAGTTTGTTTGGATCAAGTGCTCCTCAAACCTCACCAGCTGGACAAATCTAAACATGATCTTTTATCTGCCGTTTTCAGATACTGTATGGATAAAACATACTTCACCACCTGTTTTTGTGAGGCTCTTGGACCGATGCCTGCCACCCATGGCGATGGCTTCCTCAAAACCTTATCAAATGTCCTGGAACTCTCACCAGCTGAGAGAGTTGGCATTGGACTTGCCCTGTCAGATTCTGAGGATTCAGGCCTCAAGCTCAAAGGTAAACACAGAGTTTGCGTTGGACTTGCTTCTCCCTAATTTTAGATGTTAACCCGCCAATCTCCTTTCTTTTCCTTTCCAGGGCAACAGTTTTCAATTGCTCAAATTGAGGGGTTGTGTTTAAATCTTCTTCAATCGCCATCAAATGACCAAATTCACGACATTGTCATCTTTCTTCACCAGACTGATGGGCTGTCAAAGCATATGGATACTTTTAATACCATTATATCTCTATTCAAAACCAAAGAGACACCGTTTTTTGCTCCTACCCCATTTAACAAGTGCGATATTCAGTCAAGGTATTCCGTTGTTAACTAGCCCAAATTTCTATGCTTTGGTTTCCAAAGGTTTGTTTGTTCACGTGCATCTGCCCCCCTAAATTTTATGTATCACGCAGGCATCTGGACATGTGCTTTGGCAGCATGGATTACGATTCTGAGTTGCTTCTGTCTGAAATTGAGAAAGAAATTACCATGGCAGACATCGTAACTGAGTTGGGTTATGGATGCACAGTTGATACCACTCATTGTAAGGAAATTCTTTCCATATTCGAGCCTCTTGATGATGTAGCAGTATCAAAGTTGGTTGGGGCAGTTATTGGCACTCATAATGTCCTTGTGGAGGCCCACAATACATATGCTATGTTTGTATCGGCTATTAGCAACATGAATGATTCACCTCAATTGACTACATGGAACACTGACGTTCTTGTGGATTCGATCAATGAACTTGTGAGCTATTGACCTCATGATTTTTCATTGCTTCATGTTTCTTCTTTTTCTTTCTTTTTTTTTAAAAAAAAATGCTTTGCACTTAGTTTGGTTCTTCTTCCTGATGCAGGCCCCTAGCACTAACTGGGTGCATGTAATGGAAAATCTTGATCATGAGGGTTTCAATGTTCCTGATGAAGCAGCCTTTTGTTTGCTGATGTCTATATATGCCCATCCTTGCAAGGTATTTGTACAGAGGCTATATTTCTGGAGTTAAAGTTGCTTGTCTGACATAACGATTGAATTATGCAGGAGCCTTTTCCACTTCATGCTGTTTGTGGGTCATTGTGGACGAATACAGAGGGTCAAATTTCATTCTTAAAGCATGCAGTTTCCGTTCCTACTGATACATTTACATTTTCGCATTGTTCGAGGAAGCTGGTACTTATGAAGATACACAACATCACTCATGATAAAACTGTCCGTCTGTCTCCAACAGCACAGTTCGTTCATACATCTTAACATTTGTGGTTTCTTTAGGCATTTCCGGACTTGGCCTGTCCTATTCAAGACAATCATGCTTGGTTCTGCCTTGACCTTATGGTGGTTTTATGCCAACTTGCTGAAGTTGGACACACCGTGTCAGTACAATCAATGCTGGAGTATCCTCTACAACATTGTCCTGAACTCTTAATTGTTGGTCTTGGACACGTTAATGTATGACTTTATACCCCATTAATAATCTATGTTCAGTTTCATTACCTTTTTTCTGTTGTGAAGCTTTTTCCCCTATGCTGTGCAGACTGCGTATAATCTCCTCCAATATGAAGTGCAGTCTCGTGTATTTCCTGCCATACTGAAGGATGCTACAAAAAGCAATGTGGTGAACTATCTCTGGCAGATTAACCCATCCCTCACTCTTCGAGGATTTGTTGATGCTCATTCTGATCCAGATTGTCTTCTGAGGATTGTTGATGTGTGTCGAGACCTGAAGGTCTGTACATATATGGTTATTTACATTATCGGTTGCCACAACTAAACAATGTCATTATAGCTTCTTTAGTATCTCCTTTATTTTGTTTTCTCTTCACAACCGCATAGAATAATAAATAACAAGTTTTCCTGGAGATATTGACCAATAATACTGGCTGTTTGCAAAAATTTATCACGTATACTTCTAGTATAGACTGTTTGGTTTTTGACACCAATGTCGCCGACTAACACTGGCTGGCTTGGCAGTGTCGAGCAAAAGCTGACTAGCCTGTAAGTTGTAACATCCTTGTGGACTAACTCTGACAAGTTGACTAACTAGTGGCTGCTGGTATGGTGACTTGGCGAGGCTATGCTGGTACCATGCAACTGCTGCTGGTAGCCCAAGGATCAGGAGACAACACAGGAGGGAAGAGGAGGTAGAGTTGTAGTAGTGAAGGGAAGAGGTAGGAAGAGTTATTGAAGTGGACAGAAGACTGTGTGAGGAGAAGTCTTGACATTGGCAGAATTCACTTGAGAAAAACACAATGATAGTGAAAAAAGAATGAACAGGGACCAGGACAAGGTCTATGCCAGTGATTGGTGGAGACGGCTCCATGTGGGTTGTACCAGGGCCCAATTGCAATTATGCAATCCTAAACCCAAACCTGTGGCCACCACCTTAATACTGAGCTCCTCTTCCTTTTCCTCTTCTCGATTGGAGGCCATAGGGACTGTAACAATGCAGCCATGCAGGCAACATAAACTGAAGAAGCGGGTGTTCTTCCCACTTCGATAGGGCTGCCTTTGACCTTCTAGTAGTCTTCCATCTCCTCACTTTCTCTTTGGACCATCTCTCTTTTTCACTCATATCTATCCGTGATTGAGTGTTAGTGATAGCAGACAAGTAGTGTTGACAGTAACAGGTAGGCAGCCAGCCAGCGGTTGCAATATGTTGTCATGTCGATCACTAGTCAGCAAGTTTGTCCTCCAACAATTCGGATCAACATATGGACCCAACAAATACACAGTGTTCAAATTTATTCTCCTAATGTTGTAATGTCTTCTCGGTTTTGCCATTTTTCATTTGTTTCATTCAGTTACTTTTTCTGGTTGAAACAGATCCTATCTGCTGTGCTTGATTCTACCCCTTATGCATTCAGCATTAAACTGGCTGTTGCTGCCTCTAGGATAGACCATAGCCATCTTGAGAAATGGTTGATTGCAAAGTTACGTGTCTGCAAAGACGATTTTCTTCAGGTAATATGCATTACTATGCTCCTATATCACTTCATCTTATTTATACAAGTTTATGTTATTCCATGTGTTGTATTGCTCAATTCTGTTTTCATTTGCCATCTCTAAGCTCTAGCTTCCCTATTACTCCCAGGATTGTGTTAGTTTCTTGAAAGAAACTATGAGCAATGCATCTTGTGCTCTAGAAGGTACAATTCAAGAATCTCAAGCTGTTGTTATGAATATATATCGGGAGTATTGTCCTCACTTTATAAAGGTTCGACCTATTCTTTTATTCTTATACTTTTGTAATTGATCATTGGCATTTTGGGGGTTGTCATTATGGGCACCTGTGATGCACAATTGCAGATTCTTCAGTATCAGTCAGGGCATCTCTTGTCCAATCAAAAATTGGATGAACTAAGAAAATCATATATTTCTTATGAGTTGAGAAATCATGATTCTGTTGTAAGGGGGATCCCTACTTCAGATAATGTTGAAATAGAGGCAGATGCTTATTTTCACCAGATGTTTTCTGGACAGATAAGCATTGCTGCAATTGTACAGATGCTATCTCGCTTCAAAAATTCTCCAGAAAAAAGGTGCATTTCTGAGCTCAGTTGGAATAGCCAATGATCCATAATCTGTAGCCCTTCTGACTTAATATGTGGTTCATGCAATCATGTCAACACACTGAAAAATTATTTGGAAGGGTTACAATGATGGTTGTATTAACTGATATTTATATAGTATGAAAAATTCCACATGCTAGATTATAGCTGACCCAAGTGTGAGAACACCGTTCTTTCACTAAGGGCAGACAACACAACACACAACATTTACTGTTTTGAGTACTGACCATAGAAGGGGCCTTCCTAGTATTCTCTGCGTTTTACTGTCTCAGCTGCTGACAATTGACTACCTAGTTTCATGGATGACCAGGGAGCAATTGATTTTTAAGTGTATGATATCAAATATGTTTGAAGAATACAAGTTCCTCCCGAAGTATCCTGATAAGCAGCTTAAACTGTCAGCTCTTTTGTTTGGTAAGTGTATCTCTCCTTAACTACACCATAAGCTATACATAGTATATGACCACAACCTGAGGTATTTTCTCTTTAGATCACAGTTATATGTAATGAAACTCTGTGCGCACAATCTGTTTTTCTGCTTATTATTGCTTAGCAATCTGTGTTTATTTTCAGTATTTTGATCGGGTTAGAACTATGACACGCACATGTTCTCTAGTTCCTATAAAGAGAAATATATATATGCTTCCATCAAGAGCTATCTTACTTTCCATCCATGTAATACAAATAGTAATTACAGTACACTGATGCTTTTGTACAATCCATTTTTGTTCTATCTGTAACTGGCATGTTTGCAACATGTTTTTAGGAGTTGACAAAGACAATTCTGTGACTTACATGCCGATACACAGCATCTTTTTTTGGTCTTATTTCCTTACACATATGCGTTCAGTTTCCCATAATATTACATACAATAAAGATTCACACTGTACCCATTTCTGCAGCACCAATTTGAATTAGGAATATAATTGTTTATGTTTGAAATGTAGTACTTGATTCCTGACATGAAATTTTCTAATGAAGTGTGATAGTCATCATGTGCTCCATTGTCTTGTTCCATTAACACAGTTTCATTTTTGCAATAGGATCTCTTATTAAGCATCGACTTGTGACCCACCTTGAGCTCGGAATTGCTCTACATGCTGTTCTTGATGCCTTGCACAAATCTGTTGATTCAAAGGTGGACTATATTCTCTTTTTCTCTTGGCATCTCCATTTGTTTTGTCTGTTCTTCAAAATATGTAATGCTGATATTGCTTTCGGGTGCAGATGTTTATGTTTGGCACAACAGCATTGGAACAGTTTATGGACCGTCTTATAGAGTGGCCAGACTACTGCAATCATATATTGCAGATTTCCCATCTTTGTGGGGCACACACTGAAATGGTCTCAGCAATTGAGAGAGCCCTTGCTAGGATCTCATCGAGCCAGAATGAGCTCAGCGTTAACATCTCAGTCTCTTCTGAGCAGCATGTCACTGGTTTGGCACCGATTGAACCAATAGAGGTAACTAACTTGTCACCAAAATCTTACTAGCCTTCAATATCTTTTACCAAAGGTAAAATGCAAGTGCATTTGCCAGTTGGAGCATAAATTTATTTACTCTTAACTGAGCCGTTCGACAAGGTTAGTGCAGTCTTTTGCGCTATTCTTGCGAAGATGCTACAATGGCATGCATCTAAGAATGAGAACTTTAATTTGGAACTTGTTTCTAAGAATGAAGAAATCATGGGGAGAGCTTTAGTTTGGAACTAACGAATGGAAATGGAATGTTTCTTAAAATGCTGTGTTATGTTACCAAAGTTCCTGGATCGATGGGTCTTGGAATGGGATCACGGGCAGTGGCGAAGCCACCGGGGGTCCCGGAGTGGACCTGGCAACCCCCATTGGCAAACAACCCCCATCCCCCCTCCCTCCATCCCATGTAATCAGCAAATTAGTTTGGCAATTGAGTGTAGCTAACTTGGTTAATTGTAAGCAATGAGCCAATTGTAACTCTCACCAGTTAGAAGGATGAATGGGCACGAGGTTGTGTCATCCATATATGGAATGACTCAATTTTAAAGTGGTGCTATTTAATGATCCATTTTATTTTTCAAATGGTGCCTTTTATACTATACTACATTATATTAGCGTGCACACAAACATATATAAACAATAGAATATGTTGAAATATTTCAAAACCATATGAGCAATTAAATTTATGTATATATTAATGTGAACTGTAAATCGTATATATCTGATAAATATAAGAGGGGTGAATGGGCGAGGCCGAGGCTAGTTGTGGTCTACGGGTCCTCGTTCTTTGCTCTTGCAGCTGATTTCCATGATATGACATCAATCACACATCCACACCACCATTCACCGAGCCATCGGTGAGTTCTTACTAATAGATTGGTCTCGTGGCTGGCACCCCTAATTGCTAAATCCTGGCTTCGCCACTGATCACGGGACGTTACTTTTTTAAGGTTTTAAAGCAGGGACAAGATTGTTCTCGCGTTCCTGGGACGGGAACAACATTCCTAGGATGAGGAACACGGCATAGTTCCACATTCCCAGTGACTTGTGCTTAAACCTTTGTTGGGATGAAAAAATTGCGTAATATGCATACTGATTTGATATGTTGTCACTGACATGCCCTTTTACTTGAATGCCTTGACTGGGTTTCATATTTCATTGCAAGTGACATGTTGGATTTATGCAGGCTTCTGATCAACCATCTTCATTACCTTCCCCTCATCAATTGTCCAGTGTGCCATCTACTATGCATGCTACTGTTTTTTCACATCCTCAAAGTTCCTGCTCAGGTGACTTGATAGCTTAACATCCTGGGAACAGTGGCGACTCATTTATTTTTACTTCTGTAGAGCTTGTTCTTAAATATTTATATGTTTTTTCGAGAGAAAAATATTTATATGGTTGACCACATCTTTTATAGGGTTGCCTCGACAGCCTTCCAATTCTACAGGATTTGGAACTCCTTTAAATATTGGGACACTTGTAGCAGCAGCAGAGCAAAGATACACATCCATTGAGGTTGTTTTTTTTAAATGAACTTTTTTCCCATAGCATATGCCCCTGTAGGAGGAAACATAACTTGGGCTCACTGATTGATTCTTTTTTCTTCACCTAGTCTCCTCCATCTGAAGTTCAGGACAAGATCATGTTTATGATTAATAATATATCAATCTCAAATATGGAGGCTAAGGCAAAAGAATGTATTGAGGTACTCCCAGAATGTTATTATCCTTGGTTTGCACAATCCATGGTCATGAAAAGGTACCGTATTAATATTTCTCCCTTTCTATTTTTGTGATTTTTGTGAATATATCGAATTATAATTATATGTTTATCTTGGCAGGGCAAGCATTGAACCAAAATTTCATGACTTGTATTTGAAGTTCTTTGTCAAAGTGAACTCAAGATTCTTAAACAAAGAAGTACTGAAGGCTACATATGAGAACTGCAAGGTTGGGTTGAGTTGTTAACTCGTAATCTATATCTCTTTTGGTCTTGTGGTAACAGCTCTGTCGATACTTACAGTTCATATTTATTTCAGATATTGTTAAGATCGGATCTTATCAAATCTAGTTCTGAGGAACGCTCCTTGCTAAAAAATCTGGGAAGCTGGCTAGGAAAATTCACCATCGGGAGGAACCAGGCATTACTAGCTAAGGAAATTGACCCAAAAGTTCTTATTGTAGAGGTACTACTTTTCTAGTAGAATCTGTAAATTTATTTATATGATGTTATATTTTTTATTTGTCCAATTTTTTTGCCAATCCTTCCCAGAGTAAGAACTTCATCAAATATTAATGTTCTTAATCCTCACTGAATTATGTGCTGGAGCTATGAAATTCTCCTTCTACATGCTGTGGACGACTTAGTTTGGATTTATAAATTACTTATAAAGTTAAGTTTGCAATTCATCAGTATTTTGTGTTGCATGAATTGGAATTATTCTATGCCAATTGGTACTCCCTCTATTGATATTTCGAGGTCCAGTACATAATTCAGTGAGGATTAAGAATGCACTGATTAATTACTATACATGATACCCTGCGCTAACAACTTAACATCATTGTGGCTTACCTCTGTACTTAATGCATTTGTGGCATGAAGCAAGTGCATGCGTGCATACTGCTGCATGCTGCTGCGGTGCTGCCTAGTTCAATTTCACCATGTGTGCGTCATTTATGAAAGCCATGTGGAGTATTAAGTGCAAGCATCCAATTGAATTCTATCTGAAGATGTTTTAGTGCCATCGATTGAAGTGAATTAGGTATTAGAGGTACACGTACACAAAAGATATGATAGTATGTGCAACACAATTACAAAAATTATGCAGCATTATGCAAGTATTTGCTTTCCAATCAGACAATCTTGTCTTTTGATCTGTTTTCAGGCATATGAGAAAGGACTGATGATAGCAGTCATTCCATTCACTTCAAAGGTTTGGATTGTTCTCGTCTCTATAGAACATGTTACTCAGGCATGCTTATTATCATAACCAGTAATTGCACTGCAGATTCTTGAACCTTGCCGGTCAAGTATAGCATACCGTCCTCCAAATCCCTGGACAATGGGGATTCTTAGTCTGCTTGCTGAGATCTATAATCTACCAAACCTCAAGATGAATCTAAAATTTGAGATTGAGGTTGTGTGCATCCTTTTTCCTTGGGACTAATTAGGTAGGTATTGTTTATTAACAATATTAGCTAACTGTCATTATTTTGGATTTCAGGTTCTGTTTAAGAACCTTGATGTGGATCTGAAAGATGTAAACCCAACTTCCCTCCTTAAGGATAGAGTATGTGAAGTTGAGGGAAATCCAGATTTTTCAAACAAAGATGTTGCTGCATCTCAAACCCAAATCTCTTCGGGCATCAGTCGCTCAACAAACCATGTGGAACTGCAGTCAGTTATCAGTAGCACTTCCCATGCTGTGAGCCTTCCAAATGTACTAAATCAGGCTGGCTTTGAGTTTAGCTTATTAATTATTACGGCATACATTTAATTTGGTTACTTTTTATGTTTGCAGTATGCAACTCCTCATCTTCCTTCAAATAGCATGGTAGAAGATGACAATGTTGCTTTCATGATGCCTAAGCATGTTTCCTCGCATACTTTGACCCAGGTTTCACCATCAGAAACAGCATTGGCATCACAATCTCCATTTTCTCTTACTCAGGTTTGCTTCACTTCTATTGTAAGCCGCTGTTTGAAACACAGGAATTTTCTGATTCCAATGGGAATTGAACTGTTTCTCATGACATTCCTATGAAATACCAAATTGGGCCCAATAAATTTCCATGTACCTTATGTTGTTAGCTAGATTCGTTTTATCTGATTGTCTTTTGTTGCTCTAGCTTGTGAAATTGATACCACATGATGAGATACGCTGCAAAATAAGTTCGAAACTTGGCTCTCTTGGTCGACAATTGCAATACAGCAAGTACGTTTAATATTTCTACAAGTTAGATGCCTTTGTTGTCTGCATTCATTTTGCTGAAGAGCTGATAAATCCTGATCTATTACAGAATCATGGACACAGCTTTGGACAAGGCTATTAAAGAGATATTGTGCCCTGTTGTTGAAAAAAGTGTGGGCACAGCAATCCAAAATACAAAAAAACTTATTCTGAAGGTTACATTTCTGACATGTGTTAAGAAAGAATTGTTGTTATTAATGGAGCTGTTGATATCCTGCTGATACTTTTACTTTGTCAAGGATTATGCACTGGAGTCAGATAACAATACCATAAAATCTTCTGTACATTCAATAGCCAGGACAATAGCTGGAAATCTAGCCTATGCTAATTGCAAGGTGCTGCTTAATGCCTCTAAAACTTGTTCCTCTGTGCACTATTGCTGTTTCTTCTGTAGTTTGATACTTTGATTTTGTTACTTCCTCCGTTTCAGGTTATAAGACGTTTTGACTTTAGTCAAAGTCAAACTACTTTAAGTTTGACCAAGTTTGTAGAAAAAAGTAGTAACATTTTCAACCCAAGACAAATTTATTATGAAAATATATTCAATTATTGATTTGATGAAACTAATTTAGTATTATAAATATTACTATATTTGTCTATAATAAACTTAGTCAAACTTGAAACAGTTTGACCAAAGTCAAAACGTCTTATAACCTGAAATGGAGGGAGTAATTTCATTCTATTTTTTATAATCATATTATATATTTTTCTCTTTTGTAGGAACCTCTTTGTGTTGCACTAACAGATCATCTTCAAAGTCAGATTCAGACGCTCACTAGTAACAACAAAACTATCAAGCAACTAATCGATGTTCTAATCAATGATAACCTGGATCTTGGCTGCAGAATTATTAAGTCTGTTGCAATGTGCAAGGTATCTCCATGACTTCTTACAAAGTGCTACTCAGCAACACATACTGTTTCCACTATGATGATATATATATGTTATATTGGGGTCTATACCTTTCAAGCGAGTTTGGAAAAAAATAACTTCTTAAAAGTTTGATACATTACCATAAGTTATATAATAGAACAGGATCTTCTATAGGTGCTTCTAAGTGAAAGGGACTGTAGCCTAGCGGTTACAGTGCTTAAGTAGCACCTGTAGGTCATGGGTTAACTCCCCACAGAAGCACATTTCTTTTCTGTTCTTTTTTTAAAGGAGCTCTCGAATTTCAGGCCTGGTTAAAAAAGGTCACTTTTTGGCTCCTCGTAAAAACACGTGTAGGGGGCAGGGTCCTCAAAATCACTGGTTAAGGACTGATCCATAGGGGGTGGGTCCTCAAAAGCTGGGTTCATGGCCTTTCTCGGCTGTTTTGGTTGAGGCTTTTTCTTCTCAATAAAAAGCTGTGGGGGCGGTCCTTCCCCCACCAATCAAGTTTTTTGTTTTATAGGTGCTTCTAAGCAGCACATGTTACAATGACTTTATGATAAGCTACAGGAATGTTATGCTTAACATTATGTTACCTACTTACCTCTGACCTTTCCTTTTGCAATTAAGATTGGGCACAAGCCCTTAAGCATTACAGCCAAGCAATATGTTTCCATTGCAATGGCGATGCATTTGAGTTTCTTGTTGTGGCTTCATGACATGACATAATGTTGTCAGGCTATTGAAATGATTGACGAAGAAATAACAGAGTCTTTTCCACTACAAAAGAAACAAAGGGAGGCAGCTGGCTCTGCATACTGTGATGCTTTTACCCATGCTCAGGGTCGATTTGCACATGAACCTGAAGCACTGCATCCTAAACATGAGCATCTATCTGTTGCCCAACAAGTGTACGAGGTGTAGCAGCAAACCATAAATTCCTTAATTGAGATTAACATGTGATATTTCCATGCTGTACACATGAGTATCTGTACTTTGCTTTGTTGATGTCAGGACTATGTTCATGTATGGCAGAGCCATAGCCAACATGTTGACGCTTCATGTTTTGGTCAGTCTGGTAAAGCTACTTGCTCAAGCAATTTTATTGTACCTCGAGCATACAGTCCAAATTCAGCATCAGCGACCTCCAGTGATTGTACTGCTGCTCAAACTGCGCCATTTATATATAAATTGACAGAACTGTTGTCTGAGGAATTGATCGCAGAACCTTCGAGGTACACAGGCTTTGGCTTCCTAGTTCCTTATGTATGCCTTATGTAGAAGTTGTCAGCACTGGATTGATAAATCTGTAATGCCTCCTGTAGTGTTTGTCCTGCTCAAGTTGGTCTCTGTGACTCTTCTGCTCTACATGGTGGACCCAGTGGTGTTACATCAACTTTTCCTCCAGAGAACAATTTTCATGTGGGTGGAACTATGGTCACAGCCAAACTTTTCTTGTCAACTTCACAGCTAAACTTTTCTGCCTTGCTAAACATACTTTTGGAGCAAACATATATCTTGAATCTTGATAAATCATACTACCTCCGTTTTTTAATAGATGACGCCGTTGATTTTTTCTCACATGTTTGACCATTCGTCTTATTTAAAAAATTTACGTAATTATAATTTATTTTGTTATGAGTTGTTTTATCACTCATAGTATTTTAAGTGTGATTTGTATCTTATACATTTGCATAAAATTTTTATTTAAGACGAATGGTCAAACATTTGAGAAAAAGTCAACGGCGTCATCTATTAAAAAACGGAGGGAGTAGATGATACTGTTGCTGCTATATAATACGAAATCTGGTGCATTCAGATTTTCTGTAAATGATTTGTATACAGTTTATACTTTAGATGACATATTTTTCTCTTAATTATGTATATTGCAAAATTTTGATGTGTTACGTTGGTTGATAGGTTATGCGCCTATTTAATGACTGGTGCCATACATGTGATCATCCAAGTTCTGCTGATGTGGCATATGGCCGTTTTGTTATGCATCTGCAACAGATTGGCGTGTTGATGGGAGATGATATTACTGAGCGCTTCTTCCATATTTTCACCGTGATGATTCTAGCTTGTAATTGTACTAGATTTGTTCTTCAGTTTTCTATACTTGAGTATTTAATGTTCGAGTCAAACAGGAACTTGCTGTTAAACACTCTCTAGTCCCCAATCAGATTGTTGCTACTGGTGGAGTGTCTCAGAAGTCATCACAACAACTCAAAATTTCATATTTCCCAATTGATTCTTTTTCGAAGCTTGTAGCTATGGTGCTCAAGGTATTTCTTTCTACACTTATTGCTTATAGCTTTGAATTTTTTTTAGAAACCCAGTGGGTTATTACATGCTGGCTTGGTTATGCAACTGCCATGTAAATATCTTTTCTAGTTATGAAACTATAAGCGAATGCACAATTGAATCCAGGCATGCTGTTAGATTTTTGTCTTTTAAATCACAAACAAAGGTATTATTCATCTTGTAGTGAATGTGTCCACATTTTCTTGTTAAGAACAATTTCCTGTTGATAGCTACAAACATTAAATTTAGTAGAGTTACATTTTGATTTTACTGATGCCATGCCCTACAGTTATTGCAATCATGTCAAATGATACTGTGATTTTTTATGTCTTCAGTACTCATCTGCTGAAACAGGACCAAATAAATGCAGCCTTCTTCCCAAGGTTACTTCCTAGTGCATATTAGTTGTAATCTTCGGATGTTCAAGTATTCACAGCCCCCAATCCGAAGTAATACCCTTCGATTTTTCATGTCCAGATTTTGTTAGTGGCAGTTAGGATCATTCAGAGAGATTCTGAAGAGAAGAAAGCATCATTCAATCCCCGGCCATACTTTCGGCTTTTTATAAGTTTGCTATATGATCTTATTTCTTCTGACCTCCATAGTGATGGTGCTAATTTCCAGGTACACTTCCTTTTAACAATGTACAGTTGCAGTACAATCAGTAACATAACAATTTGGTTTGGTGTAACAGGTTTTGATTGCATTTGCAAATGCATTCCATGCACTGCAACCCTTGAGAATTCCTTCCTGGAGGTCTGTTCGACACTTTTGACCCCACATATCAATTTCCTCATTCTATGTCAAACCCTGCCTTAACGGGTTTCCTGTAACTAATGCTTGCAAATGCTTACAGTTTAGCACCAAAATGGATTATAAATCCAATGTGCACCAAAATATATTATAAATCCAATGTGCTGAACAAAATGTTTAGCTTCTAAATGTAAAAGTGACATATACTATTCTGTCCATATCCTTAGCAGTAGAAGCGAACCATACCCTGTCAACTCCTGAACATTTTCCTTTTCCAAGTGCTTTGTTGAATTAACCCTTTGTACACCCTTGTAGTCTCCGTCCATGAGATATAGTGATACACCATGTGCCCATGTGGAGGCACATATAGATGCTACTACCTCTATCCCAAAATATAAGTTTTGGGGTTGGACACGGGTATTAAGAAAACAGGTGAAATTGAATGTGTGAAGGTTGTGACTGGTTGATAAGAGGATGTATGTAGAGAAGTAGTTATATTTTAGGACAGAGGTAGTAATATGCAATGAACTGATATCCTCATACTTTTTGTGAGATAGCATTGAATTGGATGTACAGGGTGGGCTTTCCCACCCTCGATAACTGCATCGACACACTATAACTTTTTTACTGACCAGTGAGAATCACTTCACCTATGCCCCTCCATAACCAACGGTTTACTGCCTATGCTTCCTTTTACTTGATGTTTTGGACATCGACACGGTCTACAACAGTCCAATACACATGTTTAATCACTATTTTTTTCAATGCTATACTTATAAAAAATATTAAAATAAAACTACACAATAGTGTTTTTTTATGTAAAATCTATTAATATCATTTCACATATTAAATTGATGTCTTATATTAAAGATTTAAAATTTTGAGGTTCGACTGCATGGGTTCTAGGACGACATCCATTTAAGAACGGAGGGATTTTATCTGCAGTAGCATTTCACCTCTATGTAAATGAGCACAGAGCAACTAACTTCAGTTACTACACGAGTTAGAACTGACTTACAACAGCAAAATCAAGCTACAAACTCACACTATACATTGCTAACATGTGGGGTTCCTCAGCAGATAATTTCTAACAGCATTTTTTTAATTACTAAACGTTTTTGGGTGAATGGCTTATGGTTTGTAGAATGCATATTATTTCGATATGCCTTATAAAGAATATATCTGCTGCCTGACTCTCTGAACTGAATTAGTTTATCTAA
The DNA here is from genome assembly GCF_034140825.1 of Oryza sativa Japonica Group. NCBI lineage: Eukaryota > Viridiplantae > Streptophyta > Magnoliopsida > Poales > Poaceae > Oryza > Oryza sativa. Next base: position 174,943 of record NC_089037.1, read on the forward strand.
TTAATATTTATCTGTTATAGCTTTGCTTGGCTTGAGTTGGTGAGTCACAGAACTTTCATGCCAAGTCTGTTGATGTGCGATTCGAGAAAAGGGTGGCCTTTCTTTCAGCGTCTAATTCTTGATCTGTTCAAATTCATGGAGCCATATTTGAGAAATGTTGAACTTGGAGAACCAGTAATATTTTTGTCTCTAAACTAAGCATTATCGCTTCAGTTCTTATATGTTTTTCTTTTGCCCCAGTTCTTATATGTTTTTTTCTTTTCCATAGATGTGTCTTATGTACAAAGGAACTATGAGGGTGCTACTTATACTACTGCATGACTTTCCTGAATTTCTGTGCAATTACCACTTCAGTTTCTGTGACATGATTCCTTCCAGTTGCATTCAAATGCGCAATGTCATTCTTGATGCTCATCCACAAGACATGAGAGTGGTAGATCCAGCTAGTCCTAATTTGAAGGTAGCCATTTGTTTTTACAATAATATTTTCTTCATTCTCCTAACTTTAGTTAGAGATTTTTGTTTTTGACTGAAATACTTTTAGGGCTTTGCCTGACAGTTGAATTATATTAAAAAGAGTAAATTTCACAAAACTACACATTTTGTGGTCCAAGTTGAAGAAAACCACGTACACTTTGACACTTAGCACTTAAGTACATATATTTTGGTAGTGTAGTTTCACAAAACCACGCTATCAATGAATGGATTCACTCGCGAGATGACGTAATTGTTTCATCTAGGACGAGGATGTGGCATCATATTACTAGCCATGGCACGAAATTAATAGGATGCCACGTCCTCATCCTAGATGGAACAACCACGTTCATTGATAGTTCATTGATAGTATGGTTTTGTGAAACTATACTACCAAAATATATGTACTTAAATGCCAAGTGTCAAAGTGTGTGTGGTTTTCTGCAACTTGGACTATAAAACATGTAGTTTTGTGAAATTTACTCTATTAAAAAAGAAGGAATATTTACATCATAAAAAGAAAAAACATCCAATAATCTAAATGAATTGTATCCAATCAAAAACTGGCTGCTTTAAACTAAAATTCGTCCTGCAAGTATGTAAGAGGACATCATTTTTGAACAAAATCTTCCAGCTTGAGATACTAGGACTTCAGTTAGAGAATATTTATTTAATTAGGCCTACTGTTTATTAGCAGATTGATCTGTTACCGGAAATTTCAATGGCTCCACAAATCATGTCGGATGTTGAGGGTGCTCTGAAATCAAAGCTGATGAAGACTGAGGTTGATGAGTACTTCAAGGTGATACAATTTACACGTGTGATTTTGTAGTGTGTGAATTAGCCTTCATTTCATATGCTTGGTGGCTCCTTATTGGTATTGTGCAGAAATCAGAAGGCTCTTTGTTTCTTAGTGATCTGAAGCAAAAGTTATTGCTGCCACAAAATGAAACTAGTGTTGCCGGGACACGCTACAATGTTCCTCTCATTAATTCGCTTGTTCTCTATGTCGGTATCCAAGTGAGTTTAATCTTATCTTGTTCGATTTTATCTGACCTTTTGTCTGCAATTCTACCCTTAACCTTGTGTATGCATAAATGTTCAGGGTTTGCAACAGCAACAAACGGAGTCTAGTGCATCTGGTCCAGCAATCCATACTGCCCACATGGATATTTTCAGAACTCTTATGGCAGACTTGGACACAGAGGGCCGGTACCTTGTTTTGAATGCAATAGCTAACCAGCTGCGTTACCCTAATATCCATACACACTGCTTCTACTTCATCATCCTGCATCTGTTTTCAGAAGCTACCCAGGTATTTCAGATAGCTCATTCCTCGAGTTATTGATTCTCTTGTTTATACTGTTGTTTGCGTTAAGAATATATAAACATCGCAATGGGAATATGCAGGAAATTATCCAGGATCAGATAATGAGGGTTATCTTGGAACGTCTAGTAGTGAGACGTCCTCATCCTTGGGGCTTACAAATGACTTTGGTTGAACTGATTAAGGTACGTGCATGGCGTGTCTATCTGTCTAGTTTTGATGCTTAAATGAGAAAACTTAGGATGATGATGATGATGATAAAATGATGTTTCAGAATCCACGTTACAAGCTGTGGAGCCGACCTTTTATACGCTGTGGACCACAGATTGACAAGGTGCTGATCGAGTTTGTTGATATGTTGGATGACCCGAGATTGACCTCTTTATACTCGTCTTTTCGCTCAATTAATTGAGCATACTCGTCTCAATTCTGCGAGATGTACTACAGTACTAGTATCTATTATCTCTGGGAGCTCGGGGAAAAACAAAACTTATGTCTATGTGAGTGATCGCATTATTTCACCGGCCTTGAGTTTCTTTTCATTTTACCGATCCACCTCTAAAAAGCTTTTATCCAACTATGGAGTTCTCTACCACTGCCAACGTTCCTGATTACCAACCAATATATCTTAAGCAACACTAATGCGGGCTTCGTCCGTATCCGTTAGCTCCCACCTTGCTTGGGACTTTCTGAACATGCAGCCAAAAGGCCACGTTCGATGCACTGTCAAGTAATAAATAATAACACCGAAATCAATGACCAATTCACTACTAAATAATAAATATATTGTCAAATCAAGCTTATAAGTTTTTTTTTTGAAAAAAACATGAAGCTTCATTAAGTAAATTATATATGACAGCTTGATAAAAGACCTGTTATAGATAAATAATGGTTTAGAACTTATCATTTGGTCAATGTTTTGTTATATTGTTGTGCATGTCAATTGACTAATTCGTAAAAGAAAAAAAAGTTATGTTGGAAAGCACGTTAGGATATGCCCTTTTCTCAGGTACCTGAAGAAGATAGCTGTGAAGCCAATCTAGTGTCTGAGGGAATGAGTTCGCTGAAATGTCAACAACGGTCAATCCCTGAATACATTTAACAAAAGGTAAGAAAATACTGAACCCAAATGGTAATCCAATGCGAGATAAATGAATGCAGCATCTTACTGGGAGAAAACAACAGCACATGAAGGGTACATGAAAAAAATATACATCAAACCATTTTTTGAACTAGAACATATTTACTCCATTAAAATGATTGCACGAGTACATGGTTGGCAACTGCATGCAGTAGTAGGTAGATTTTTTTTTTTTGAAAAGAATTCATGATTTTCAGTAATAAAGGAAAAATCACCTGTGATTCAAAAGAACAAAGATAGTCCTGAATAAGCTTAAGGTTGTTTATAAGCTTTCGATGATCCTGAACAATGGGAAGTTCACATAACACAAAGTCAGATCTTACTCAAATGAGCTAACAAAGCTGAGTACATTACTAAGAGAAGTACACATATTAGTCCTTACCATTGTATAATGATGAATCAATTCTTACTGTCAGCAATACTACTAAAAGTCACAATGTGCAGCACATGTGGCATTTCACTGTTAGGTCCTATTTTTTATAAGTTGTCTAACATAGAGCAAGATGTTATAATCATTCAATGACAGGTGCAGATTACAAGCATCCGGATTAAATGGCATTTTTCCTGGCGTGAAACAAGAAACCATTGTGCACTAACTTATATGAGTACCTGAGGAAGACAATTATCCCTGGAAGCCCTGGTGGCTATCCATTCCTCTAACAATGCCTGAACAAAACAACAAAGCCAATCTGAATGTGAATAGTGAATATAAACAAATGAAACAAATGACAAGTGCGGAATATATAAAAAACAAGCATCCATGACATCGGGTATTGATTACTGGGAGCCTGCATCCATTCCCTTATTCTACTCAATAGTTTTCAGAGGTGGCACTGATGTGAAATAAAAATAGATAGGTTTAAAACTCAACAGTTGTGGACGAATTCATTGGAGTGAGAGGACAAACCAGAACAGACAGCATCCAGCATCATTGATGCCAAGGAATGATTTAGTTGTTAGTCAAGTTTCTACTAGGTTATTGCTTGGTTAGGAATATGATTCTCCAGTTAGTTGGTTTGTTAGTTGGCAGATAAACTATCAAGGCTGGCATATGTCTCTTGGTTGATCATCAAAGACCAAATTAAATCCAAAGTTTGGGGGATCGGAGCCTCCTGCCACAGTTGGCTGGCTGGCTGGGGATGAACCCAACCACAGTAAGCAGGGCAATCACTTGCCTTGAGCCTATCATTATCGCATCTTATGCGAACTCCTCTTTCCCAATATGGAACTAGGTTTAATTTAATAAAAAAAAGAGCAGACAAGTATCTAAATTTGTGACACAGAGAAAACAGACCTTGTGATCAAAATCAGACATCCTCAACACAATTGGGACTATTATTGGTTTAGCAGCAGGTTTGTCCTTCTTGGTGGCGTTGTTTTTCTGTAGGTCCAAATCCTTATGTCCTTCACCTACAAAACAGCAGCGTGATCTCCCCTCAGCAGTGCGATCGGAACTAACAAACCGGCCTGGTTAGTCAGGTATTTGGAATACTGGAATAGTGTATGATTGGGTCTTTTGCACACTTGTTTTCTTATATTGGGCATTCTCCCTACTTGCACCTAGATTATATTGTCCAACTAGTGCATACTACATAGTAATACAAATTAAACTTGCTTTAGTCTGCATGAACCTTGTGGTGTTTTTACTGACCTTTCCCCTCTGGGATTTAAAATTTACTTCCATTTGGCTTACCTTCAGCTCTGGGATTTTTCTCTTTAGAACATGCAGGATCAGAAGAGCTAATTACGTGGCTTTTAGCACAAGATAGCCCTTCACTTATTCTACCCTCCTCAGACATGCACTCCTGACTGTCATCCATTCTCTTCTCATGTAGTTCGTTTTCTTGTTGCTTTTCTGTCTTGCTCTTTACAGTTGCTGGTGAATTTTCAGATTCAGCTACCTTCTTCTCCATTTTGGAATTATCATCTCTCTTTTCCTCGTCCATCAAATAAATACTTGGATCCAAATGAATTCCCTGCAATGAAAATATTTGTTAATATTAGATATAATCTATATAGAAATATGCACAGGGTCATGCTGTTAAAAGAAATTGATGGTTACATGTTCTGTGCTTACTTGTGAGGCAGCACTAACAAAATGCAGATAAGTACTACCGGTGGATCTATGCAGCACCAACACCCCTCCTGACCTTCATAGCCATGTCACACAATGACATGTACAGGAGGTAGTGTGGTCTGATGGGGTTGTTGGGGGATTTGTCAGTCATGCATATATGACGCGTGGACCATGGTTGACCGAGTGATCAAGAGGCAAGACATCATACCTCGATGATAATTGGCTTCCCATCTTTCATGGCCTTCTTCAAATCACCAGCCAAACCTAATCAATATTTAGACAACCAGAAAACAACCCAGTGAATAACCAGTATCCAATCATATCCGATGCAGAGAACAATTTATTGTGAACAAAAAAAATCCCCACAAGATATCACATACCTTTGCGAACAACTCTGCATTCTCTGCAGAACTCTGTGATAAGCTCTTCAGGAGAATCAAAATCCCGAGCCCACACGGGCACCGAAGTAAGAGGGGCACTGCAAAGAGAGAAGAGGGGGTGGGGGCCAAGAGTGAAACAAAGAGATTATATAGCAACGGATAATGGAGACGAAAGAAATGAAACAACTTACTCTGTTGATGTCCGTAGCAACTCATACACCATGTCTGTCTATATGTTACAATCAGGAAATGCGTTGGTAAGGTAGAAACTATAACAATATTGGAACATAAAACATGATAAATGCAACAGAAAAGGAAAATAAACCTGCAAAACATTTGGTAAATTCAGCCTTCCAGCTAGTTGCGTAGCAATTGTTGATTTTCCCGTACAAGCAGTTCCACACACTAAAACTACTAGTGGTACTCTTTGATGATGGAATCTGCAAGACAAATAGAGCATAAACATACTGTCCAAATGCAACTGAAGTAGAAGTTTGCGAGGGTAAACATAACATGAATGTCATAATGGTGCAAAATGGAGCGGTTACGCAGATAAGAGTATGAATCACGGACAAACCAAATTATGTGCATATTTTTTATTAGTTCAGGATTATCGTAGTGATGTTACAAACATCACGTTGCAAATACCTGGTCATCATTTTATACCGATTAATATAATCCTCGCCGTATCCCCGCTTCTCCATGAGCTGCAAAAGTAGTGCCTTTTGAGTTAGAAATTGACGAGCATCTTTAACACCCAAAACACAGACGCGCACTCGAGGCCACAGGAAAAGAAAAAGACATGCACAGAACAGGAAGAGATAATAACAAGAAAGTAAAAAAGAAATCACCTTAAATAGGTTAGCCTCTAAGTCACTCTGAGAACTGCAAGATTCCAAGCTATATTAGTGTAAACCCAAGAGGCAATCCACACACATAATTGTAAAAAACAGGAGGAGCAGCATTGTATATTATACAGATGGCAAGGAGGATGAGTGGAGTGTCCCAAAACAATAACAGCAACAATGGTGCGTCAAAATGATACGGAGTAGATAGATAAAAGGAAAACTAAAACTTGAAAGGTAGTAAGCAGTGAGTGCAATGTATTGTTGGTATAATAAGAAAAAGAAAAGATAGTGAGAAGGGGAAGATGAAGATACACATCAAGGAGGCTGTTGTCGACAAGCAATTTCTTGAGTTCAAGGGCAATCTTAATGGCAACATGATTAGGAATCTGAAAAGAAGAGGAATCCGTCATGGGATGATGAGATCCCAGCAGCCATGAAGAGGGGAGGGGGGGATGTGACCTTGGTGACGGTGAGCATCCTGCAGAGGAGGAACCTGGAGAGGACGTAGTAGTGATCGGCATTCTCGCCAAGCCACACCTTGACCTTGACGAAGTCGTACTTGGAGGAGGCGTTACGGGAGGGGGAGGGCTTCTCCTCCTCCTGCTCCTCCTCCTTCTCCTTCTCCTTCTCCTTCTCCTTGTGAGTCTGCATGCGAATGCGAATCGGATTGAGAGAGTGAGGAATGAATTACTACTTATTATTAGCAAATAAACAGTAGATGGAATTAAGAAGAAGAAGAACCTGAGAGTGGGAGTGAGATTGAGATTGAGATTGAGAGAGGGAAGAGGAGGAGGAGGAGGAGGAGGAGGGCATGTCCACCATGCGTGTTTGGAGGAATGGTGGTGGATCTGCCCCTGACGCTGCTCGCACCATGGTGGTCTGGTCGATCGCCCCCCTCCCCTCCCTTCAAAAAACAAACAAAAAGAAAACGATTTTGATTCCCTTCTTCCCTTGCACGATTGATTGATCGATCGATTGATTGATTGATTCCACCACCACCATTCCTTCACAGAATCACAGGAGAGGAAAGAAGAAGAAGAGGAGGAAGAAGACGACGACGAGACGCCGCCCCCTGTTGCTACGCTACGCTGGACAGGCCCAGCCCATCTCCCATCCTCGTCTGTTGGTTGGCCCCCATCCATCCAAACTTCTCCAGCCCAACTTTCATGGCTACGTCTGTCCAACAAGATTATGTCTGTTTTGCACCCCCTTCACCTCTTGTTTGGTTCCTAACTTTAAAACCAATGCAAACCCACTTCATCGATGGTTTGGGAAGTGATTATTACTGACATGCCGCTATTAGACTAAAATCACAAACCCTCTAAACAGTCCAAGTCTGAGTTTTAAACGGCAACTACACTCACTTTATTAAATGCTAATACTTTATCTACTTTCAATATATTTATTTTTTATTTTCGCAAACTCTGTTAGAATGATGGTTTGAAAATGAACTTGTTACGGAATTGCCGGAAGAGAAAAAAAATAGACATGTTCCAAGATAGAGAGAGTATGAATTTTACTTATATATAATAATATAATTGTAGAGGCTGCAGCACATGATAGGAGATTCCAAAAGTACATATGCCCTGCCTGCTTACCTGCGAATTAAAAAGAAATGAGCACCACTAGTATAGATGTACTCCAGTATATATTACTACACTGTTTGTTGTTGTGCAGCCAGTCCAGCACCTAATTCCAACTTCCTTTTCAGATGATGATCGTTACTGGTAAGTTCGTAGAACCAACTGTAAAGGCAGCTTTGCATCGGGCATTAATTGCTTTCTACGGAAACGCTACGAAAAAAAATCAGTGCATCGCAATATAATGCACAAGTTCGGGAAAGTATTTTAAGCTCCCTGAGGAGGTGACCTTGTTCAAACGCCATCCAATAATTATAAAGAAAATAGAAAAATGATGAGATTCACAAACAAACCAAAACTTATACTCATTGAGGCCCATTTGAATCAAAGGATTTATATAGAAATTTAATAGGATTTAAATCCTATAGAAAATTTTTCTATTTGACCCTTTGATTTAAAGGATTGAAACTTTCCAAATCCTATGAAATTCCTATGGAATGACATAATGTATTTGGGTTTTGGAGGAAATATAAAAAGAGCTTCAACCTCTTGGAAAATTTTCTTTGATTCCATCTCTCTCATCCAATTTCTGTATTTTTCCTGCGCCCCAATCAAACGATCATTCCTGTGTTTTGCAATCCTGTGTTTTACACTTCAATTTCTATCAGAATCCTATGTTTTTTCTATTCCTCCATATTTTCAACCCTGCGACTCAAAGGGGCCTTGAGAAATAATAAAACAAATCCATCTATAAATGGTAGTATTGGTATTATTCACATATGAATTAATCTTTTTTATTTTTTTATTGTGTTGATCGAATTTAAATATGATTTTTGGTATAGCGATAGATGTTACCGTACTTTCTATTTTTAATATTTGAATCTTTTATAACCATTTACACGGAACTTAAGAGAAAATGTTACACGAGGGGATCATTCATCTCAAAACATATGAATTTTAGAGAATTTTAATTCTATAGGAAAAATTTTTATGAATGCCTTGGATTCAAATCATATCGAATCCATTGAAATTCCTATGAAATGAACAATCTTATAGATATTTTGGAGAAAACTTAGCAAGAGCTCAAAGCTCATGAAAATTTTTCTTTGAGTTTATCTCTCTCATCTGATTTATGTGTTTTTCCTATGGTCCAATCAAACAGTTATTATTATGTTTTTCCTGTGTTTTATAATTTTTTGTTTTACACTTCATTCATATTAGAATCATGTGTTTTTTTTCTATTTTTTTATTTTTACGATTCAAAGGAATCCTAAGTTTTGAACGTAAGCAAGGTGAAAGAGGAAGAAAGGAGAAAAAAAAAAAGAAAGACAAAGTACGGCTAGTTGATTGCAACCACAGTCCACATGGCTTAGCGGCTGTTTGGTTTCCAGGATTATTTTAAGTGCTGTTATATCGGATGTTTGACACTAATTTAGAGTATTAAACATACATTAATTACAAAATTCATTCCATAAGCTTGGACTAATTCGCGAGATGAATCTTTTGAGTCTAATTACGCCATGATTTTGACAATGTGATGCTACAGTAAACTTTTGATAATTATGGATTAACTAGGCTTAAAAAAATCGTCTCGCGGATTAGCTCTCATTTATAAAATTAGTTTTTTTATTAGTCTATATTTAATACTCTAAATTAGCGTCCAAATATCCGATGTGACATGAGCTAAAAAGTTTTAGCCCCATCTAAACACCCCCTTAATTTACAGCAAATGGATGAAGGAATCTTTTTATCTCCCTAGCTACTACTGTACTAGTACGTCAGAGTTTCAGAGAGCAGCAGACAACATTATCTTGAAAGAGAAAAACAGAGGGAGCAGCTAGACTCCATGCAGAGAGAGATTCTCAGGGTTGGAGAATGGAGATTGCCTTGGATGTCTGCTTGTGATGAGATCGAGAGCTTCATTACTTAAATCTATTTCTACTTTGACTGCTAGCTACATGTGAATAGAGTGAGACACTGAGACTCACTACTCCCTCGCGAGTCTCCCTCCGTCACTTATATTTCTAAAGGTTTTTTACAAGAATTAATAAATATGTAAAATGAGATGGTGAAAAGATTATAATTGGTTAGGAAAAGAAATTAAATAAGAGATAGTTGTGATTAATTGAGATGAGGGATAGATAAAAAAGATAGCACATTTTAAGATAAATTCACTCTAAAAATGAATATATTTTTAAATTGATGGAATGAAAACTTGCCTACAAGTACATGAAAAGATACCAAACTCTCAAGAAACATCGTGTCGTTGTTTCCATGTCATCTAAAGATTATAAAAAAATTAAAATTCAATAGGATATATTAATATGTGATAGATCACTCACAAACATAAAAAGTCAAATTTAACTTCTACAAGTTTAAAAAACAATAAATTTGACTAGCAATAGTTTAATTCATTCTTTTAGTTGCAGCTTGTAAAAATTGAATTTTAACTTTCATATTTTAAAAGTTTTATATCACATATTTATCTATTTTATGAAATTTATTGAAAATATTCCAGTAACCATTTGAATAATAAGCAATCAACGTGAAAAATCTTCTCGAATGTTCAAAATCCATTCATTGTTGCAAAGTGAGCGTAACTTAACTGGTTAGGTTCTTTATGGTGGAACCAATTCATACAGGTTCAAGTTCTAGAAGTGACACGTGTGTGATGCTCACATTTACAGCTAATTATTCTTTTAGTGATAGATAATGTAATCATCGATAGTGAGGCGTCCGTGATTATTTCGTCAATCTCAAAATATACTAGTCCAGTCTTGCTGAGATGCTCCTAAGAATAGGATGTGTGCGTGTTATGATGGTATGTGTTTTTACTGTGATCTTTTGAAAGAAAAATCTATTCACTAGTGTATACACTCGTACGTCCTGCTCGATCGATCAATCGAGCCATACCTGACACGCTGCTACCTGTGCGGTTGAAAATTCTTCTTGGCCTGTGTCGACCAATAATAAATAAAAATGTACTCTTGTCATCATCGATACATACTGCATATTTATCACTGTAGAGAAATCGGGTAATTCCAAAACTGGAGCTGATACCATTGCTCTCTTGAGTTGCTCAAAGGCCTTTTGAGCTTCTGCATTCCATTCAAAACCTCCTTTCTTGAGCAATTCGGTTTTCGCTGACCCTATATATCCACCTCATTAATTTGCGGATCGGAATACTAGTTGAAGAGACGAATTAGCGGATGAGAGGGCTAAGTCGGAAGAATCATCAACAGATCGAGGGAGTTGCCACCAGCAAGTAGGGAGCGCGCGCGTACTTTCTGGCGCGCACCCATGCATGCTGCTATTGCTAGCGTCCAGCGGGAGCACAACTCAAAACAGAGAGGACGATCGATCGATCGATCGACATTACACACAGTGCATGCATATATATATATATATATATATATATATATATATATATATATATATATATATATATATATATATATATATATGTGAACTAGTAATTACTAGTCCATGCATGCATATGCATATGTATTTTAGTACTTAATTATATATGATGATATCGGAATTAATAACATATATATATATATATATAAGGGTAGAATATAATAACAAGAAGGAATAATTAGGGAAGAATTAATGGGTATAGGAGTAGCTAGCTAGGAGGAGTACTGGACGAAGGAACGGTAGAAGGTGTTGGGCGTCCAGTTGAGGGGGATGACGTCGGGTGCCACCAACGTCTTGCCGGAGTCGCTCCGGATGCGGATGGAGAATGGCGCCCGCAGGCGGTGGTTGGAGTCCAGCCTCCACACCGACCCCCACGACTCCCGCATCGGCGTCCACCTTCCTCCTCCGGCGCCGGCCTCCTTGAGGTCCACCTGCGCCACGTCTCCGTCGCCGTTCTCGTACTCCACCAGCACCGCCAGGTACACGGGGCTGGACCCTTCCTCCACGTGGAATCCCACCTTGAGGCCCGGGAACTCGCACGGCACGCGCGCGAACTGCACGTCGATGATCCCCGCGCGGCGGAGGTCGTCGGCGCGGCCGGGCTTGGCGAGGCGGCCGAAGGCGATGCCGCTGAGGTCGAAGTGGTACTGGGAGAGGGGGAAGTAGTTCATGTCGGTGATGGCGACGGTCTGGGCGTTGCCGGAGCAGGCGGGGTTTCGATTGCACCTGACGCGGTAGCAGGAGCCGCAGCCCTTGCCGCCCTTGTACAGCGGCTGGTTCCCGCACGACGTCATCCCCATGAACGGGTACTGGTTCACCTTCTTGAACCCGCACGCCCCGCCGTTGTCCGCCGCCCCGGCGCCGTTCGGCTGCCCGTACCACGTCGCCTTCGCGTTCCCCCACGCCGCCGCACCACCGATGGCCTCGCTCTCGTTGTACCACCGACCTTCACCCTGCACCGCGCTGCTGCCTTTGCACCCCTGCACCACCACTAATACTAGCAGCAGGTAGTACACTACTACTCCTACATCACCGCTAACCATTTCGATACTTGTGCTTACAGCTTGTTGCTGCCTACCGGCCGGGGAGGAGAGCAACGAATTGAAAGTACCCCTCCTCTAGCTATTAGGAGTATATATGGAGCTAGCGATCACTCAACTATGTATAATTAACAACTCCGGCCAGCATCTAGCTAGTACAGTTGTTAGGTACAGTACAGTAGTGAGTTGCAGCAAAGCAGAAACCAGATCGATCAGCTGCAGCATGGTAGGTTGCACAGATCGAGGCCGAGAACGTGCCACCTTGTTGGGCTGCACATGGCTAGCCTAACCTGCCCTCATCTCTCTGCCTACCTTCCCTCCCTCCCTTTTCTTTTTCTCTCTTTTAATTTACCATCGATTCCCTCTTTTCTTTTTATTTTTATATGAAATATGAAATGTGGCCATGCATGCATTCACACCTTTTATTTCTTTATATATTTAACCCAGGCACCGCGCGAATCAAATCATAGATTCGATCGATCGTCATGCATATATAGCATTAGTTTATCAACTACTTTCTCTGTACTAATAATTACTTATCGTTTTCGATTAAGAAACGCTCTAAAAAATCTTTAACGATTATTTTCTATTATAACATATTTCAAAAATATATGATTTTATTCAAATATCTTATACTCTTGTTGTTTGTAACACAGATATTTAAGAAATTATTCATAGAAAAAAAATAAAATTCGACACTTCAAAACGATAAAACGAAAAGTATTATTCATACTGCCCGGAATTTCGCCTACTATACCTAGCTAATCAACCATAAGCACTACATAATTATCAGATATTGAGATCTACTCTAATCCAGGAGGATCATGCAGGCATACCACATAATTAATTTGTCCTGGGCTCTTGGCCCACGTTACCTAGTTCTTCTACTATACAGATAGTCCAATTTGGCTCCCTCAACTGGTAGTCCAATTTGATTCTTATTATTGTTCAACGTTACACCGGGTATCTTAACCACTCCAATTATTAAAACCGTGTAAAACAACAACCTCAACTGTTTTGAGGATGATTTCACTGACGTGACATCCACGTAGCAACCCAATCATCAAAGGAAATAAAAATAGGCGTGGGCCTACAAGTAAGTGAGAAAAAAAATATGGGAGGGCATTTGTCAATGCTCACTTCTCCCCTCCCCATCTTTCCCTAGCCGCGACGTGGTTGAGCTCGGGTCCGACATTGGCGGCTCACCTTGGCTTGCTCCTAGCCTCCTCGAGCTCGAGTCCGACACCGACGGCCTCACCTTGGCCTACTCCCTGCCTCCTCAAGCTTGGGTCCGGCACTAAGGTGCCGATTCAACCAAAGAAACATATTCAAAATAGCTAAGGGAGCTGGTACCGTAAACAAAAACTGCCTTTAAAATAGCTAAGGGAGTAGTTTAGTACCGGTTTTAATAGTTGAAAGGGTTGATATATTCGTTTTTACGGTTGATGGATACGGATGGGATTCAGCTAATAGTTTGTTAGGGATTTAAATCGGACTTCTGTGACTGTCATGCATAATGCCTCGGCCCATATGGTAAGCAAATCCCGACGCAAGGAAGTCGGAGTACGAAACTCCGATTGGCGCTTTTTTTTTTGTGTGGCCGACCCGTTTATCGCTTATGATATTATACGTGACCATTACTTTGACATTGATTTTCCGCAGGCCTATGGAAAACGAAAAATGCATCACCCTTCAGTTCTTTTTTTGGAATCACAGAAAAAATAAAAAAAATACAGATCAATCAAAATCGACTTTGTTTATTGTTCAGGCTTATATAAAAAAAAGGCAAAAACGGCGGATTGAATTCGGATATTAACCGCCTCATCGGTCATCCACTCTGCCTAATAAGTTAAAAATGTTTATTAGGAAATAATAATTAACTTTAAGTAAAACTCTTGTATGTGTGCGCGCATATATTTGTTTTTAGTGACTTAAAAATCAATATCTCTAATAAAACTATGTTGAAAATATTTTAAAATTAATTTTGAAAATTCAAATGTTGGCTTTGACTTTGACTTGTTAGGCCTAACAACCGATGGAGCTCTAAAACTCCGACGAACCTTGGTCGTGATATTAATTTTTCCTGGTCTATCGCAAGAAACCCAATTTAAAACGAGCAAACGTACACATTTGTAATGATTGGTTCTAATGATGAGTAACTAGTTCCAATAACAAGGGGAAAGAATGTGTTTGTGGCTTAATGGGCTGGACGCACGCAAAAGGCAGGCCTAACACCTCGGCCCATCTTAGTGTCCGACGCCGACGGAGCCCTTGACGTTGCCGAGAGACTGCCTTGACGTTGATCCCCTCCACCTTGATTTTTCTGCAGGATTATATTATTGGTTTTTGCTATACATCACCAGCGTGTTTTTTTTCCCAAATCGCACTAGAAATCCTAGCCTTTGGATGGACATCAAGATTTGTATAACGTTATCGGGCCCGCAGCCTTTGTCGGGTTAGGATCCGTTTTGGGTCGACCCGCTTTCGACCAAACCTGATCCAAATACGATTTCGCGATATTTCCGACACAGGGCGGGGATTTTTTTTTATTTCAAACAGTGCTACCCACTCTCAGCGCCACACCTCGATGTCGTCAAGGCGAGGGGGAGAATCAGGCGGCGGCGATTCTCCTCGCCGGCGGGAGGAGGCCAAGAGCACGACTCCTCGGCTGTAGCCAGGCTCAGCCGGTGGGCGCAGTGCGGCGCCCTCCGCTGAGATGTCATCGAGGGGATGGGGCGAATCTGGCGGCGGCGATCCGCCTCGGCTGCAGGGGGATTCCAGCTCGCGTAGCAAGGCTAAAAGCCGGACAACATCGCTGCAGCCAGGCTCAGTCAGCGAGCATGTTGCGGCGTCCTCCGCCGCCGCCGTGGAGACAGGCTTGGAGTTCGGCAAGGTTGACGGCGAGGCGCACGCACCCGCTCCCCTGCACTTGGCAAGGCACCAACAGTTGTTCTGTGTTCATCAAGCAATGATGCGCTGAATCGCAGGGCAGTTGCTGGTGGTCTTGATTTGGATCCAAAAAGGTCAGGCGTCGAGATCCAAAAAAGCAAGGTGAGCATGTGTTCTTTCGTATGTGTTTTGCCGCTGATTTGCTGATTCAATCTTATTGCCCTTCTTCTTGATTTGTGTATTTGTTTAATGTATTAATGCTCCAAAAAAACAGGTTGGGGGGGTGGTGGGGGGGGGGGTAGATCTGTTGGTTGGGAATGGATTTTTTTTGTTTTACACGAAGGCTGTGTGTATGTTGGTTGACACTGGGGACAAGATCTTGTGATGGCAGTTCTGTTTTTAGGATTATTTTCATGATTTGACTTTGTTAGGTTATCAGGTGTTGACAACATCTTCTTTGGAGCGTCAGTATTTTCTACGTAGCTCAGTTCTTAATCATGTATAAATGCATTTCAGTATTAATTTAGTTTCTTATTGCAGTCCTGAAAATTGTCAGTGGGTATTTAAGCACCAGTACCAGAGGTTTTAGAGCAACAACATTTTTAGATCAGATTGGAGTTACAATTTAACGGGAGTTCCATGAATGTGAATAGTTTTTGTAGGCAAGAATCTAATTATTAGTAATACTACATTGTCTTTTCGGTTACATGTGTATTTAAAATTTTCAAAAAGAACACTTTATGGCTATAAAGGAAACTAAAATAAATCCTTATCTACTAAGCATGTTCTGTAATAATTGATTTTATCAACTCTTGCCAGAAAAGGATGTTCTGTTTTGCAGTAGTTTTGTTAGCTAATTTAATTTCCTTTGTAGTTTTGTTAGCAACAGTGGATGCCTGCTCCTTGTCTTCCTGATCCTTTTCTTTTCCAGAGACTCTTGTCCAAATTTTTTTAACTCTCCTCTTTTGGATTTTGTGGAGCATGAGAACTAGAATTAAGATCCAGATTTTCTTTTCTGCTCAACCTGAATACATTTGTTCCTTATTTGCATCCTCTTCCCACAACCCATTTTGCCGAGGACTTTTTCTTTGTATTGTTCAGGGGGGATGTGGGTTACATGCACGTACAATTTTGTATAAAGAGTTTATTAGTTTAGTTTTATCTTTACTAGCTGGAATATATTGAAATGAAATCTGTCTAGTTCTAAATTTGGCCTAGTGTAGTTGTAGAGGGTAATTCCTATGAGGAATTAGGTATGCCCCACAAGGAGGTTGGTATTGTCCTGGTGGTGGCATGTAGCCTTGTGGAGGGCACTGTTGGTTAGGAGGATACCCATTGTTGCTCTCACCATGCATGTCCTTGCTTGCAAAGTAATATATTAGTTTTGTCAGCCATTAGTTAGATAAAAGGTATATAGTTTTAACTAAATTTGGTAAAACTAAAATATTTCTGTTGGGTGATCACTAGTGTGCATTAGTTCTGTACTAGTTAGGTAAAAGGTATGATTGCATTTAACAAACATAGTTTTGTAAGAAAAGAGATTAGTTTTGTTTGCTATTAGAATTCATAGTTTTGTTAGTTCAGTCAGAAATACTTTAACCTCTACTTTCAAGTTCTGTCAGAAATACAACAATTAGTAGTTTTGTTAGCCATTAGAATTCCTAGTTTTGCTAGTTCAGTCAGAAATACTTTAATCTCTACTTTCAAGTTTTGTCAGAAATATTGCAATTAGTAGTTTTGTTTGCCATTAGAATTCCTAGTTTTGTTGGTTCAGTCAGACATACTTTAACCTCTACTTTCAAGTTCTGTCAGAAATACAGCAATTAGTAGTTTTGTTAGCCATTAGAATTCCTAGTTTTGCTAGTTCAATCAGAAATACTTTAACCTCTACTTTCAAGTTTTGTCAGAAATATTGCAATTAGTAGTTTTGTTTGCCATTAGAATTCCTAGTTTTGTTAGTTCAAAATGGGTATTAGTTCTGCTTTGTCAGCAATTAGTTTTGCGGGGTTCTTCTGCTTGCTTCTTTTATCTATCTTGTTGGACTACGCACATAGTTAGATGGCTGAAATGGCATTTGGTTAGCTTTGTCTTGATCCCTTCTTTGTTAGAAAAGACATGTTTCTACACATCTATAGTGATTTATGTATGCGCACTATAGGTCTGTTCTGTAATTTTAATATTCTCACTGATATACTGACAGCTAGAACCTCTCTTTTTTTTCAGCAAATAATCAATCTGCAATGGGGGGTAGGGGGGTCAATGATGTGTTCAGCTATAACTTTGCTATTCACATATATACTACTTCTGTGAGCTACAAGTTTTGTTATCTACTAGTTTTTTTCATTTTCGTTAAATGCACTTAGTTTTGTCTACCTCTAACAATGTTTAGTTTTGTCCGCTCCTGATAATACCATTTTTTTGACCAAATCAGTTAGACAGTCTTGAAAACTAGCTATGTATGTATGTACTAAAATGAGTAGTTTTGTAAGCAAACTTCAATCATGTAGAGTAAATTTCAGTGTAAAAGCTTGTGTTATCTGAAATACTAGGTGTCAAGGCCTCCATGGGTGCATTTTTAAGATTATCCTTGTTGATCATAGATGATGTTTTCATTTTCTGGACATCATTAGCGCATCAATTCCATTTTTTTCTCCTTTTCTGGTTTATGGGCATGGCATCAATTGGCTCTGTTCTTATGCCCTATTATGATAAAAAATTAAGATGTTGTGCACCAATATATCTATTTGTTTGACTCTCCTTCTTCTCCTCCATCTTCGGCGTGATCTCCATGCTTTTAATGACACATAGTTTTGTTAGTTTTGACTTCTGCTAATTTTTGAAATCACAAGTTGTGCTCTCTGTAGAACTGTACTCTGCTAGTGATGTGTAAACTGAGTTCTTGCAATTTTTTGATAGGGAACGGGTGAAATTGAGTTGCCAATTTTTGGACTGAAGAAGTAGTCTCATTTTGTGGACAATTTTTTTGCTGAGAGCCCATGTTTGCAGAATGAAGGGGTCCTACCAGAGCAATGGCTCCTAGGGCGCCTAATGATGTGTTGTGATGCAGGTTTAGTGATTCTGTTTAGTGCAAAGTTCAGTAAATTTTTCAGACATGGATGTGATGGCAAAGTTCAAGTGGTTTTGTTTAGTGCAAAGTTTAGTAAATATTTCAGCAAATATCATCTCCCAAAAAATGTTCAATTAAGTAATTAACTGCATGTTTTTTGCTCGGTTCAAACGCTAAGCATTTTTTGTCATTTAGGTAAAAGGTGATAACATGACCTCATGATTTCTTCAACTAATCGAAGAAGGTAGGCACACCAAGTGTTCTTTTTTTCCACCCAATCTGCATGCTCCAAGACTAACAGAAAGCTATTTTTTGTTAATCTGCAGAATCCCATGCTCCACTACTATTCATCCACATGTAAAATTACATTGAATTTCCAACAATCAGGCACAACCAAGTGGCGAATTCAGTTTGCATGAAAACTACGTCCCTGAGTTGACGAGGAGTGATTTTTTTTCTCTATAGCCTATGGGCCAAATGCTAGCCCACAATACTAAACAAAACAGGTCAAAATGCTAACCCACAGAACAAAATGGGCCAAATGGTAGCCCACAGAACAAAACGGGTTCTATCGCAAAAAAAAAAGAACAAAAAAACGGGTCCAGGAGGGAGATCCGATCCACCTGGCAAAGTGCGAGGATGGCAAGATCCATGTGGCATGTGCGCTCGCATCGCTGGTGAGGATTTCCATCGGACGGACAGAAAATCTAGTGCGTTTATAAATTTTTTCACTAGGGTGACACATAGACAGTCCCTATATTATTTCATTAAAGAAAACAAAACGACCAATTAATTGGTGGATTCGGAGATTAAAACTCCAACGAACCTAGCTATATACGATCGAAAAGGGAAAATACAATTAAATTACCTTTCTAAACTTTTATGGTATTACTATGATTTACCCCCTCAATTTCGATACGCGATGTTCTGCACGCTCAAAAATCATCAAATCGGATGGATTACCTCTAGTTGATTTCAACACAATTTCAATCCGATATCTAACACACATGTCTTCTTCCTTAACCTCCCCCCCTCCCCCCGCATGAAGTTGAATCAAACTACTACATCTCAATCTTCCCCGTTGATAACCACCACCATAAGCGCAGTTGGCGCCGGTAGGCTCTCCCTGCCACTGTCCTCTACGAGCTTGCCCACTCTAGCTACCGATGTGCTCATGAGCTCGCCAACGCTGTCTTCGTGTCAGATCCATAATTTGAGTGGATTGAGTGGATCCATAATAAAATAGAGGCTAATGTAAATAATAAGATTATTTGAGTGGATTGTATATATGCATATATAATTAATCTTTTAATAAAACTAGATGAAACTTCGTGTGTTGCTCCTCTAGTTGATTTCAACACAATTTCAATCCGATATCTGACACACATGTCTTCTTCCTTAACCTCCCCCCCTCTCCCCGCATGAAGTTGGATCAAACCACTACATCTCAATCTTCCCCGTTGATAACCACCACCATAAGCGCAGTTGGCGCCGATAGGCTCTCCCTGCCACTGTCCTCTACGAGCTTGCCCACTCTAGCTACCGATGTGCTCATGAGCTCGCTAACGCCGTCTTCGTATCAGATCCATAATTTGAGTGGATTAAGTGGATCCATAATAAAATAGAGGCTAATGTAAATAATAAGATTATTTGAGTGGATTGTATATATGCATATATAATTAATATTTTAATAAAACTAGATGAAACTTCGCGTGTTGCTCGGGAGTTCTGTATAATAATAATAATATAAACAACATGTAAGATAATATAGATATATAGGATAAAATCATTTATGCATGCCACACTTTCAGCTGGCTGCTGGCAGGCCTCTAGCTGTCTGTAGAAACTTCAATTTTCTTTGCAATAAGGAAACTAAATAATTAAATATTTGCTGTTGCTGTCTCTTGTTGAGTTCCCTTGTAGGTTTTTATTTCACGGGTCGGTATGATGCAAGTCCGAGGCGTATATATTATTCCATTTCACGGGTAACCTGGCTTCTTCTAACCACCATCCATCTACTGATTCATTTCCTTTTGTTTATGATTTTCTTCCCTGACCTGTTTGTTACTTTTGTCCAAAGCTGGCGCTGTATATACGTGCACACAAGCATTGCTAGCTTGTAAGACAAAACCTGTGATCCATGCTTGACTCTGCACGTGATATATAAACTTGATTGATCGATTGATTGTTTCCGTCCAATAGCAACTTAGTAACACTGACTTGCAGCTACACTCATAGGATGCCACTTGATCCTACTACAGACAATCTCATATATATGGCGGCTCAATTTGCTACGTGTAAGCTAATACCTTTCAATTTAATTTCTTACAAAAAATAACTCATGACTAAGCTGGCCTTAATTAATTGGGAGATTAGCCTTAACTTATTTGTAGACAAGATTTGGTGTGGATGTATTTCATACCTATCTTTATATCTCTTGGAATATTTTCGTGAATGTTGTGAACTTGGTGTATGCACAATCACACACCTTGCCATCTAATTATTACTTCTTCAATCTTAAAACATAACAATTTCTAGCTACTATGTAGCTATATTTTAGGAAGGGTGCAGCATGCATATGTAATGAAAAGTTTACGTTTGCTGAATTTACTAGTATCAAATTAAAGTTAATTACACACATCACATTGCCAATATATATGGTGAATCGTTATTAGCTTAATAAGCAACCCAGCCTCAATATGGTGAACATTTGTTGTTAAAAAAAGTACCACCACATTGATCTTTATGTCATGTAGTCTAACAAACAGTTACATAACTAAATTGTAACATGATAATTTAACTCGGCTCTTTTCAGAATATTTACCGGATTGTTGAAATAGTTTATTTGGTCTACATTTTGAAAAATACATTGTGTTAAAAGAGTTTTTTCTATTGTATTGCTTGGACTACTTATTTTAGGTTACTTATTATATTTATTTAACAAAATACTTAATTTACTATGATAAGCACGTCAATAATCAGTAACAACAATCTGCTCCATAATATGTGAAACTAAGCTAAATAAATGGTAGTGAGGTGATCACCCCTTGAGAGGAAAAATTAAATTAGCAATTAAAAAAGTGGGGATCGGAGGGTGGGGATACGCATGGTGGATGGTAGTGCTAACTGGTAGCGATGGATGGACATGTATGCAGGGAGGTCAGATAGAGTAGTACAGTACACAAGAGCATATCGATCATATGATGAGTCGCTCCAGCCACATGTGAACCCGGCCGGCCGGCCTGCAATCTAGCCATCTGTTATCTATCCATGCATCGATGTATGTATGTATGTATGATGAGCAAAACAGCTAGCTAGATGTTTGCATCAACCATATATTTGTCATGGTCCTTGGTGGAAGTAGCTATAAATACGGCCGATGGAGGAGGGCACAAAAGGGGCAGTAGCAAGCAAGCAAAGCTAATATACATAAATTGATCCAGGGATCGATCGAAATTAATGGCGGGCAGGAGCAGGAGGAGGTCGTTTTGGTCCGTGGGCGTTGCGGCTGCTCTGCTTTGTCTGCTGGCCGCCCATGGCTGCAGCGCCAAGCATCACAAGCCCAAGCCTACTCCCGGTGGCATCAGTGGCAATGCTTCTTCTTCCTCCTCCAATTCCAGCACCCCCAGTATTCCTCCTCCTGTTGCCCCTACTCCTACTGCTCCTACTCCTCCTATTCCCAGCCCCGGAACTGGAAGCAGCAACGGCAGCAGTGGCGGTGGCGGCGGCGGGTGGCTGAACGCCCGTGCGACCTGGTACGGCGCTCCCAACGGCGCTGGGCCGGACGACAACGGCGGCGCGTGTGGGTTCAAGAATGTGAACCTGCCGCCCTTCTCGGCCATGACTTCCTGCGGAAATGAGCCTCTCTTCAAGGACGGCAAGGGATGCGGCTCCTGCTACCAGGTACGTACAGTACACAATTAATCTCGATCGATCTATCTTCTTGTCTGAATTATATATATTCATTCATTCATTCTCAGCCAGCCAATTCAAATAATTCTCTTCTCATCGATGGATGCGGTAGCTAGCTCTAGTGTGCAGGTCGATGAGCCCGTGACACATATGTACTGATCGATGCATGGACTGAGTGGCTGTAAATTAAATTAAATGGATGGATGTGATGCAGATCCGATGCGTGGGGCACCCAGCCTGCTCGGGGCTCCCGGAGACGGTGATCATCACGGACATGAACTACTACCCAGTGTCGCTGTACCACTTCGACCTCAGCGGCACGGCGTTCGGCGCCATGGCCAAGGACAACCGCAACGACGAGCTCCGCCACGCCGGCATCATCGACATCCAGTTCAGGAGGTACCATCTAACCGCAATAACCAACTTAACTGCATGCCCTCCCTGGTCGGGACTCGGGACCCGACCCACCCCACTAGTACTTAATTTTCTTTACTGTAACGAACAACGAAGACATGCTCTCTGCTGGGGCCCACAACAAACAACCAACCACTACCACTAACTTTCTCTTTGCACTTTTGCACCTAAAAGGCTTTAGTTCTCAACTTTTAATTTTTTCCGTTCAAATTTATTTAACTTTTAGCTAGCTATTGGTATTGCAAATTAATTAACTGAAAATCGATCGAAAGAGAAGTAAGTAAAACAAATAGCGAAATGAAAATGCAGGGTGCCTTGTCAGTATCCAGGGCTGACGGTGACGTTCCACGTGGAGCAAGGGTCGAACCCGGTGTACATGGCGATACTGGTGGAGTACGAGAACGGGGACGGGGACGTGGTGCAGGTGGACCTGATGGAGTCGCGCTACAGCACCGGGGGCGTGGATGGGACGCCGACGGGGGTGTGGACGCCGATGAGGGAGTCGTGGGGATCGATATGGAGGCTGGACACCAACCACCCGCTGCAGGGGCCCTTCTCCCTCCGCATCACCAACGAGTCCGGCAAGACCCTCATCGCCGATCAGGTCATCCCCGCCGACTGGCAGCCCAACACCGTCTACAGCTCCATCGTCCAGTTCGACTAGCTAATTACTACTACTCCACTCCTTGCCATTAATTAGTATATACTCCATTATTTGCCATTTGCACATCATCGAGACGTCGCTTGTGACGTCCGTTTCAGTGCGTATATGCATGTTGTACTCCTCCTTACTTGATTACATGTATGCATGCAAATTAATGAATCAATCAATGGTCGGATTTTCTATATATATAACTACTACGGTAATACTATACACATGCACTCTCCAGCTAGCTGCTTCTTGTTGCATCGATATATCGGTTGATCTGGGCTTAATTTCAATTATATATATGTATATTCGTCGTCTCTGTCGTCGTACTACACATGCATGCATGTATCCCTCACTTGAGAACCCATGCATCCATCGTACGTGTGCGTTAATTTGATCCATCTATAATATACGTCCGCACGTACTTTCATATATAGCTTTCAATATTAACAATAAGCCCGGCCGCAGCATGCAGGGCAC
Organism: Oryza sativa Japonica Group; assembly: GCF_034140825.1. Taxonomy (NCBI): domain Eukaryota; kingdom Viridiplantae; phylum Streptophyta; class Magnoliopsida; order Poales; family Poaceae; genus Oryza; species Oryza sativa. The sequence goes on from NC_089037.1 coordinate 198,641, forward strand.
AGATGAAACTAATATATATATATAGGCCATCTTTGTTTAGACTTATAAGCCAACTTATAAGTCGAAAAGTCTAAGCCAAAACAAACAAGCAGCTTTTTTATTTAGCTTTTTTGAAGCCATAAGCCACTCTAACACTATTAAGCCAAAAGCTAGGTTGGAGAAGCTTTTTTGGCTTATATGAGATAGATGTATGACTCCACCACTAAACTTAGGACATTAAATCCACTGGCTTATAAATCATATAAGCCAATAAGTTGACTTAAAAGTCTAGACCAATAAGCCTAAGTCTAAACAAAGAGGGCCATATTCTAGTAGTACTACTAAGTAGTAGCTGAGTTATAAGAGCACCCGCAATGATAAAGTAAGGTGATCTCTATAAAACATATACATCTCAGCAATAGACTAGATTAATAGTAAACCACATTAATAGTATGTCTACATGGGTATCTATAGCTCTCTCATCCATTGCCTCGTTTTTCTCTATAGACTATCTACAGGTTAGTAGATAGTTTTACTCTCTCTTCATTTAATCTCTTTCAAGTAGTAAAATATGCTGACATGATCTCTTGTAGAGAGCCTATAGATAATTATTGCGGGTGCCCTAACGAACATATACATATATATTCGATCGATCTTGTCACTTTCAACCCGTGGAACCTGCAAATCAATCACAAGAGCTGCTTTTGCTTTGGTCTTTTTCTCTCCATTGCATGCTCGAGATCGATCTGTATCTGTTGTGTGGTGGACCCATGCCATGCATGCATGCATCAATATAATCCGTCCATAGCTAGCTAGCATGCATGCGTTCACGGGCTTTTGGCCTTTCTTCTCTCCCTCCAACTAGCTAGCTACCGCCCATATGCATGCTGCTGCTGCTAGTGGCCATATATATCCCGGCTTGTGACTTTGTGAGCCCCGGCCCCATATATCCGTTTCGATTCTTCATCACGCACCACCAACGACTCATCAGCAACCACCTCACCATGGCCATGATATAGTTAATTACGTACAATGTACTTCCTCCGTTTCACAATATAAATCATTCTAGCATTTCTCACATTCATATTGATTTTAGTGAATATATATATATATATATATATATATATATATATATATATATATATATATATATATATATATATATATATATATATTCATTAACATCAATATGAATGTGGGAAATGCTAGAATGACTTACATTGTGAAACGGAGGGAGTATATATATGTTGCCAGTAATTAAGAACTAAGATCGATGGATATAACACAATTAAATCGCTTTACCATTTTAAAGATAAGTCCTACAGTACAATTCCGATAAGCTTTTCTTTAAAACGAACCGCAGGACTCCATGGTGCCTGAGCTCCAAGGTATGAAACACATAAATTCTCTTAAATTTTTAAAAAAATTCAAATGGTGAGTATATACCTAGACATAAGAATTTGATTCATACCTATACCTAGCAACAAACTCAACTTTATTTCACAATTCATTATTAAATACCTAACTAATTATATGTTTGGATGTTATATACCTAGAACCAAAATCTAACAAAAAGATGTTTAAACTCAGTTCAAACTTATTTGAACTTGTTAGTAAAGAAGTTAATGTTCATACCTAAACATTTTAAAAAAAATTCAGACTAATTCAAATTGGGTATATACTCAATTTGATTGGAGCCCAGACACCATGGAGCCTCAATTATTTATTTTTTCCCTATATATCCCATAGCAACAATCTTGTATTATACAGGGAAAAAATAAATAACGGAGCACCACGTGCTGACAAATCCTACATAAATACTCCCTCCGTTTCAAAATATTTGACACCGTTGACTTTTTAAGTACGTATTTGACCATTCGTATTATTCAAAAAATTTAAGTAATTATTTATTCTTTTCATATCATTTGATTTATTGTTAAATATACTTTCATGTACACATATAGTTTTATATATTTCACAAATTTTTTTAATAAGATGAACGGTTAAGCATGTGCTAAAAAGTCAACGGTGTCAAATATTTTGAAACGGAGGGAGTATGAAAAAGCTTCAAAACCGACTGCCGTTATACGTAACCGGTCACCATCAAGGCGTCAACACTCAGAGTACAAACACATTGTCCTACAACAACATCTGTAGCAGAGAACCATGCAAGTATAAACTCCTAGCCATCCACACCAATAAATTACGGGTTATCGAGGAAGAGGACGAGAGAGAGAAGAGAATACACTTGTCCTTTGCGTGAACGCATTAGAGACTTCCAAGAGCACCGTACCAACGAAGCTCAAATTGAATGGAAGTAGGAAAAATGGGACCTCCCAAACAACTTGTCCTGTAATTAAGGTCGATCACGACGCCAAAAAAACGTCGCCGCCACCCGTCCAAATTAAAGAATCATAGAACTGATTTTCACTTGAAGGGTAGTCTTGCTCAAGAGAAAGAGGAAGATGTCTCGATAATGCTCCCAAAGATAACCCCATCGCCTAAAAATTAACATTGCCATTAACAGACCAAAAGACTCCTCCTCCCACCAAATTAAAGCACAGACCAATATAGGCATGTGTGAAGCTATAACAAGCCCTCAAATTAATTAGTCACAATAACATATTGCGTTGCCAACATACATATATCATCACAACGTAACTATAAAATACTCCCTCCATTTATTTTAAAACACTTTGATTTTTTTAAGTCAAATTTCTATAAGTTTGATCAAGTTTATAGAATAATGCAACGACTTTTATAATACCAAATTAGTTTTATTAAACCTACTAATATATTTTAACACTGTGTGTTTGGTGTTGAAAAATACCGTTAAGTTTTTCTATAAATTCGGTGAAACTTAAATAATTTTAATTTAAAAAGTTAAAATGTCTTACATTATAATATCAAGTGAGCCGTAGTTTGGAAACCTAACTAATATTATGATAGAGTCCTACACGTACGACTCCAGACCCGCATCCGACAATGCCTCATCTACTAATGGTGTGCCTCAGGGGGCGGACCCAGGGGGTGTGCCGGGTATGCACCGGCACACAAAAAAACTAAAAACTTATAGTATATAGCATGTATTAGTTTGGGGCAAAAGTTTGAATGAGCCAGCCCATCATAGATGCCTGTGTGATGTGTTGTGCGCTTTGCATCGTGCAAGTTCCCCGCTTCACCTCGCATTCGCGTATCCACTTGGCATCGTGGGAAAGGTAGCTAGGGTCAGGGCATCAGGCGTTCTTGTACTAGAAAAACAAGTGAACATGCTCTGTTTTGAGGGAAAAGAAAGACACCTACATACTTATCTACTAGCTACTAGTCTACTACTTGTACTAGAAAAAAAATATACCTTCATCCTAAAATAAGTGCATCCGTAAATATATAAGTGCACCATGTTACCACTGAGTTTTGATGTTATATATATTTGATATTTTTTATATAGGACTTAACGGTTAAAGTTTACACTTAACGGCCTTCAACAACAAAAAAAAAACATATATTTTTGCTAGTTAATTATAAACAGGAGCCCGCCCGGTAAGCTATATATATATCTGGATATAGCAACCAACAACTTATATATATATATATATGTATATATATATATATATGTATATATATATATATATATATATATATATATATATATATATAGGAAAATGATTATATACACTCAGGAGTATGTACACCCGGTTCCATCTGCCGTCCATTATATATATAGAGAGAGAGATCATGTGTGTAGTTTCTATGATCGATCTATTGAGTATATACTAGTATAGGTTAATTCGGAAAAGCTAGTTGGCGCGCGCGCGCCGGCGGCGCGCGTTTTAGGCCCAGAAGGCCCAGCGCCGGCGCGCGCGCCATTCTGCTGTTCTGCACGCTTTTTTTTTTCTTCGTTTTTTCCCTTTTTTTCCTCACTTTTTTTTCTGATTTTTTTTATCTTTTAGCATGTTTTGAGTTTGAAAGTTTTTAAATTTCGAGTTGAAAATTTTCAAATCTGGATTTGAAAGTTTTCGAATCTCGATTTGAAAATTTTCAAAATTTTCAAATCTGGATTTGAAAGTTTTCGAATCTTGATTTGAAAATTTTCAAATCTCAAGTTGAAAGTTTTCAATTTTTTTTCAAATCTGGACTTGAAAGTTTTTGAATCTCAATTCTCGAGTTGAAAGTTTTTCAAATCTGAGTTGAAAGTTTTCAAATCTCAAGTTGAAAGTTTTCAAATCTGGATTTGAAAGTTTTCGAATCTCGAGTTGAAAGTTTTCAAATCTCAAATTGAAAGTTTTCAAATTTTTTCAAATCTGGACTTGAAAGTTTTTGAATCTTGATTCTCGAGTTGAAAGTTTTCAAATCGGAGTTGAAAGTTTTCAAATCTTAAGTGGAAAGTTTTCAAATCTAAGTTGAAAGTTTTCAAATCTCAAGTTGAAAGTTTTCAAATCTTAGTTGAAGGTTTTTAAAATTTGACTTTAAAATTAAAAACTTATATAGAAAGTTTTCAAATCTAACTTCAAAAAATTTCAATATGTTAGTAAAAAGATCTCCCAAAAAAATTTTCAAATATTTTCTTAATTACTATCATTAGTGTTAAGTATATTAACTAATATACGTAATTAAGACTAAAGGAATGAAGTGCTCGGCAGGTTCTTTTCCCGGCGCGCACGCGCGCGCTAGCCATCCCCAGGTTAATTGCACTTTTAATCTGAAAGTTTAATGAAGCTCACGGCCGGCGGCCGCTAGAGGGAGTAGCAGCCCAACTACGAGATGAAAATACACGCATGGCTGGCCCAGATCGAGTGGGAAATAGTTAGTGTGGGCCGGTTGTATAGCTTTGCTACCAGTGCCCTAAGTAAGGAGTAAGTTCACTTGAGGTCCCTTAACTTGTAACTTATTCCCCTAAGTAAAGTAAATGGAAAAAGTCCACTTTGACTCCCTTAAAAGTATGTCAAATCTAATTCATACCTTAACCAGAAAACCAGGTAAAACGACTCCCTAATTATTAAAACCGGTTTAATTTAACTCACTCAGCGGTTTTAGAAGACGGTTTTACTGATGTGGCGCTTTGGCTTGGTCTGATCGGCTAACTCAGCTTGTGGGACCCACACGTCAATGTCACGTTTTCCTCAAATCTCTTTCATTTCTCTTACCCCCCTCCCTCCCCCCCCCCTCTCTTTTCTCCAGGACGCTGTAGTGGGCGGTGGCTGGCGACGAGAGGAGCCAGCGGCTGTCTTCGGCTTCGATGTCTTCTCTGCGCCCGTGTCGCGGCCATTGGCGGAGTACGCCGGGCGCCGCCACACGGGACGGCGTGTCCGTGAACATCGCGCCGCCAACGCCGCCTGCACGACCGTTGAGACCAGCCACAACGCGTCCACGCCGACCAGCTGCGCCACGCTCGACGCCTGCCCGAGCGCACACCACAGGCCGCTCATCGCCGGGAAGCAGCGCATTCGCTCTCCGCCGCCAATCCGGCCCCCGCTCCCCGCGTTCGGGCCGGAGCTCCAGCCCCCACTCCACCCCGAGACCACGCCGCCGTCTCGTCGCTCCGCCTCATGGGTCATGGCCAGGTCGCCGCCGCTCCGCTGGAGGCCGGTCCGCCGCCGCGCGTCGCGGGGTCGCCCAGCCGCGGCTCCGCCTGGGCAGTCACCGCGGCTGCGCAGAACCCCGTGATGGCGACGCTTGGGTGGAGGGCGCATACCAGCACAAACAAGGATTCATCCTCCATCATCCACTCCAATCCAACTAATGCCTGCAACTACATCACCTAATCTTCTCCAATTTCTTCTTGTTGTTGTTGTTGTTGCAATTTACTGACTGATGAAGAACGAAGATGCTTGCTTGGCTACTGCTAGTCTACGTTCGTTGCAGAGAAAGCAAGCAAGGAAAATAACAAGTGAGGAAAGGAGCAAAGCAGACAAAAGAAACAGATCGATCAATGCGATGCTATTGCTATCTCTCTCTATTCTTCTACTCCTGCTTGAGCTGTCGCGGAGCAAGAGGCGCCAGCACGGTGGTGTGGTCCTCGGGACCGCCGCGGCCGCCACCCACCTCACCTTCGTCGCCGCGGCTGCCGCCCACCTCGCCGCCCACGACGCGGAGAGGGGACAAGGAGCAGCGGCTGGGAGGTGGTAGGGGTGATGGAGCAGGCGATATGGGCGAGGAGAAGGACTGTCGCGCACGGGCACATGAGCATCCGTCACCGGCCGGGTTCCCGCAGCGGGGAGAAGAGCATCGATGGCGTCCTTGAAGGTATTCATGAACGGCGGTGGTTTGTGGTGCCGTTCGGAGGCAGAGGGGAAATTTTCGGCCTTGAGAAAAAGAGGGAAAAAAAGAGAAAAGAAAGTGAGAAAGAAAATGTGACATTGACATGTGGGTCCCATGTGCTGAGTCAGCCAGTTGGACCGAGTCAAAGCTCCATGTCAGCAAAACCATCTCTAAAACCGCTGAGGGAGTTAAATTGTACCGGTTTTAATAGTTGGAGGAGTCATCCTACCCGGTTTTCTGGTTAAGGGGTATGAATTAGATTCGGCGTACTTTTAAGGGAGTCAATGTGGACTTTTTCCTAAAGTAAAGTGGTACTGGGCTGGTCCTCTTCTTTTCCTTCAGTTCATTACTTATCCCCCAACTGTAGCCCCAGATTGACTCATAGTCATATCTGGCCCTGAACCCAAAAATCAGATATAGAACATACTAAGGGTGTGTTTAGTTCACGTCAAAATTGAAAGTTTGGTTGAAATTGAAATGATGTGATGGAAAAGTTGAAAGTTTGTGTGTGTAGAAAAATTTTGATGTGATAGAAAAGTTAGAAGCTAGTTTGAAGAAAAATTTTGGAACTAAACTCGGCCTAAAAGTATTAAAACCAAATCAATTTATGTATCTCAGCGGTTTGGATGACAACTTTATCGTACGTGGCTGTCTATGTGGAATTTCAGTTTTTAAAAATAAACAAAAACAGTGCAGCAGCAACAAACATACGTGCGTATATATACATGCTCAATATGTGTTTGGAACTCTCTATACATCCTTGGACAGAATTTTTTTATGACCAAATCACACAGAATTTTTAGCCCTTGGATTGAAAACGAACGGTAAACCATACTCGTATAAGGGTACTAGCGTATAGTACCCATTAATCAAGTTGCATTGATGGGTAGATAAGAAATTCCCTCAATGTACGGACTGCATGCGGACAATCAGCTTCAATTCGATCAGTACTACTTATGTAGTGTTGTACGTACGTACGCTCAGCGCCTCAGCAGGCCAAGAAAATTGAAGGGGCTTCCTCATCAAACACGTACATACGGCACATGACAAAAACATTTGCTGGACTTGTAGCAAAGTAAATTTCCAGATAGCATTACGAATAACGACGATGATTATATATATGTGTGTGTTAATTACTCTAGTACAATGTGTATGTGGATGCGTATGCGTACGTACATACTTGTCCCTATATAGCTAGTTGATTAATAACCGTACGTGAAATCAGGTCAGTTGACTCAGTTTCAGTTTCATTAAGTGTACGTATACTGAGTTACGACCTACACCCTCCGTCGCGCAACAATATTTTTTTTTCTAACTTTAAACGTTTATCTTATCTGGTTTTTTTTAAAAAAATTAAAAACATAAGTCACCACTAAAGGATTATTCATGTACAATAAAAAAAGGATTATTCATGTTTTATCTTTTAATAATAAAAAAATATTAATCATAAAAAAATTTTAAATAAAATGGACGATCAAAGTTAGACACGAAAACTCATGGCTGCGCTTAAAATGGGATAGAAGGAGTACTAGCTAGTACGCGAGTACTCATCTATCATATACATATTCAAATATCAATTTCGATCGATTAATTAAATTCCCACAAGTAGCTAATTATTATTTGTATGTACAATTAATTAGGATACTGTTTGTACGCATGCATGCATCTAGTTAAATTCTGGGCATTTATATTTAACTAGGAATATCTATATCTCTATAGTAATCCATATGTACCCAAAAAAAAAGTCCAACCATAGCTTCCCAAGGTAAATACAAGGTAAGAGACAAATGACCAAAATGCCTCTAATTAATAGTAAAGTTATATTGATTGCTGGGTAGGTGAGGGGTAATAAAGAGATAAAACTTCTTGATTTGCTGACCGATAGTAGGTAAGAAGGTAGAAGTTTGTTTATTTTGGACAAATTTTAAATTCTAGAAGTTTGTTTATTTTATAATTGAGGGAGTAGTCATGAGGGGCCGGGTGAGGCTAGGCATATATATTACGCATTGTGTTAGAGATAAGTTTTCGTTAATAACTCTACCAAAGAATATGTGTAACCCTATTATGTAGGAAAGCGATTAGAAATTAGGTACTGATCTTTTAGTATTGATAACTCTCGATTTGGCAGAAACTTGACACACACGATTTGGATTTCGATCAACACAATCCGAACCCTTCAATCGCAATATCACATCTCCTCTTGTTATCAACTGTGTGCTGTCCGATCGACCTCGCCGGGAAGGCATATTCCTACACGCGAATCAAAAAATACAAGCAAGAATAAGATAGATTGCAACTACTCAATATACAAATAAATGAGTAACATCTCAAAGTTGAGGTTTCACAAACCGAACTAGCAGCAAAATTGCAATGACAAAAATAATGTAAGCAAAATCCAATCTTTGGGCTTAGCTCAAGATACAATTACAAGACCAAAGGCGCAAATTAGACTCAGATTAGATGAAGCATGTTCTTGCTTTGTAGATTCTTGATAGATCGGTAGAAATTTTAATGTGGGACCAAAACCATATGAAAATAGATTTCATAAGCTTTCCAACAAGTACTTATGAGTCTCGAGATTCCTTCTAAATCAGCGGCTAGATCTGTTTGAAGTTGATACTTTCAGAATACCCGAATCTGAATCCGAAACATATAGAACTTCATATCTTACTTTCTATAGACCAAAAGTGACGTGTTAATTAATGTTACAATAGGCTTGGTGAAGGTCTTGGTTTGGTCCCCAATAAAAATTTATTTGAGCATCCATGTATTCCTTGCGCTTGATCTTTTTTCCTTCACCCAAGTAACTCTGCAAGAACACACAAAACTCATAGCACAACAATATTTGTTTAAATATATAATAGACAAATCTCACATAGAAGACATGCATATTTAGTTTATAAATATATAAGGTAGTCATGGTCATATCCGATCTAGTGATGTCCTCGTTAGAAAGTGACTAAGGAATACGTACTATGGTATATCAATAACTATTTTGAATGACATAGTATATGGATTTCCTAACGTTCATTGGACATATATATATATTTTTTGGAAGGATTTCATGCGGATTCTCTATCATCATATCCGCATTAAGATTCGTGCCGGTAGGTTCCTTCTCCTCTAGCTCCGGCGCACCGGTGGTGATTTGTGCCACAGTACTCCTTCTCCAGCTCTAGACAACCGACGATGACTTGACTAGTCAAGATCGATTTAGGGCTTGGAGTTGGAGTGTCGGGTGGAAAGGGGATGGGGAGAGGCCAGGTGCTGGAGGAAGCGATGGAGCGTCGTCTTGTACGGGAGAAGGGGATGTACGTACAGGGAGAAAATTGCATTAATCTTGACGTGATATATCTGAGCCGTCGTCTAAAATTGAATTCTAGCAAATGTTTGGCGGGTAGTTGTGGAGTACTCCCTCCATCCAAAAAAAAAAGCAAACCCTGGGTTTCCATGCCAACGTTTGACTGTCCGTCTTATATGAAATTTTTTTATAATTAGTATTTGAGTAAATTTCACATTGCACCGTATATTTTGACCAAAGTTTCACAATGGACAAGGACGAAACCAACCTTTTCACTTAACACCACATATCTTTGCACTAGTTGGCACTTTGGACTAGGGTTGAGCACATTAATAGAAGTTGTTAGAGAAAAGCTAGTTCAAACAATCATTTTTAGTTCCATGGTATTAAGATAAATATCTTTAGAAAGAAATAGCAAATCACAAAACAACTTTTTTCAGCACATCACACTAAAATAATGATGTCAATATGTTTAAAAGTGGCACAAAATGATCTATACATAGGGGCAAATGAATAAAAATAAAACAGAAAATAGTTAATTACCACTCACACTAAAAAGAAGGAAGAAAACATAAAATGTTTTGTCTTTTATAATTATCCATGTGTAAATCATATGAAGTTTTCTCACATTCCCTTGCTATGCTCACCCCTAGTCCAAACTGAAAACTTATGTAAAGATGTATGGTGTTAAGTGAAAACATTGATTTAACCCTAGCCCATTATGAAATCTTGGTCAAAATTTGTTGCCCCATGTGAAATTTACTCTTAGTATTTTCATTGTTGTTAGATGATAAAACATGATTAATAATTTATGCGTGACTTATCTTTTTAATTTTTTTCATAATTTTTTCAAATAAGATGAACGGTCAAACGTTGGACACGGAAACCAGGGTTTGTTTTTTTGGACGGAGGGAGTACGTACATAGTAATTCACAGATAAAGAAACTACTAGTACTGCTGTAATAATAAGATGGATGAGCGATTAACTGAAAAATTAAATTAATTGGTGGTCATTGGAGGGCCCGCCGAACGTCGGCCCATTCGGTACAATGTAGTTTTGATTAATCATATCGATCCTTGTTCCGAACATTGTACTAAATTCCAAGGTAGGTAGCTAAGATTAGATTAGATATGTGTGTGGTAGCTAGGTAAGTGTGTAGAACAGCTAGCTAGCTAGCTTGTTGCTGCGATGAGAAATAGGAGTATGCATGTAGAGATGGATCGGAAGAATTAATTGATGGTAATTAAGTCGGCAGCATGTATGACTGAGTGACTGACTAGCTTGCATTGTGTGGAGGTCGGCACGTAAAGAACAAAATAACCTGGTAAACGTATAATAAGATATGACATGCATGACGGAACTAGCAACCTACTAGCTAGCTTAGTGTACTCTGTGTACTGTATATCATCGTCTTTTCTGTTCCGTGCAAGCGCTGTTGCCTGCCTGTAGCTAGCTTTTATATCGTTGGTTCGATCGTTTAACATACATTCGATGAGTGTCCGGCACGAGCAGTGGATCGAGAGAGCAGAGCGAACGAGATATACAAGGGAAGAAGAAGAAGAAGAGATCGATCGATCGATCGATGGCGGTGGCGGCGAGAGTAGTGGAGGAGGAGGATCCAGATGTCGTAGAGATGATGAAGAGGAGGGATGATGAGGAGGAGGTGGTGGGTGAGGCGTGGGACTACAAGGGAAGGGGTGCCATCCGGGGGTCGACGGGCGGGTGGCGGAGCGCGGCGATGATCCTGTGCGTGGAGCTCAACGAGCGGCTCACCACCCTCGGCGTCGCCGTCAACCTGGTGACCTACCTCACCGGGACTATGCACCTCGGCAGCGCCGCCTCCGCCAACGCCGTCACCAACTTCCTCGGCACCTCCTTCATGCTCTGCCTCCTCGGCGGCTTCCTCGCCGACACCTACCTCGGCCGCTACCTCACCATCGCCATCTTCACCGCCGTCCAAGCGGCCGTACGTTGTTACGGCGTCTCCTCTCCTCTCTGTCCATATATATATCATGTTGTATTCATGCATGTTAATTAGCTAATACTTGCAGGGCATGGCCGTCCTGACCATCTCCACGGCGGCGCCAGGGCTCCGTCCGCCACCGTGCAGTAGCGGCGGGAGCGGCTGTGCGGCAGCCAACGGGACGCAGCTGGGAGTGCTGTACCTGGGCCTCTACATGACTGCGCTGGGCACCGGCGGCCTCAAGTCCAGCGTGTCCGGGTTCGGGTCGGACCAGTTCGACGAGTCCGACGGCGGCGAGAGGGGCAGCATGGCGCGCTTCTTCAGCTGGTTCTTCTTCTTCATCAGCATGGGGTCGCTGCTGGCGGTGACGGTGCTGGTGTACGTGCAGGACAAGGTAGGGCGGCGGTGGGGATACGGCATCTGCGTGGTGGCCATACTCACCGGCCTCCTCTTCTTCCTCGCCGGCACCACCACCTACCGCTTCAAGAAGCTGCTGGGGAGCCCCCTCACTCAGATCGCCGCCGTCACTGCCGCCGCCTGGACTAACCGCAACCTGCCACTGCCGTCCGACCCATCCATGCTCAACCACGACGACTCGGCCCACACCACCGCAAAGCCCAACCAAAAGCTGCCCCACTCCAAACAATTCAGGTACGTCAAGGAATTTCCGATTCTCTTCTAATCCGGTACGGTACGAATTGAAATATGAAATGGGGGCCATTTTTTTTGTATAAAAAAATCATATATGCAACGTACTTAATTCAATATATACTGTATTTTTCATACATATATAGGAAAATATTTGTTAAAAAAAGGGTAAAGGTTGTACGACGTACTTAAGCACACTGGACTGACCTCATGCATGTATTGGGATAAAATGTACCTTTTTTCCTTTCAATTCTGTATAGTACTTATTAACGAAGTGGATTAGAATTTGGAGCCCAAAAATTATGGCTTTGTAGTGCGGCTGGCCGCCTTGCCCTGTTGCCCATGCTAGGTACGCATGCACAGCCATAATTAATTAGTTTTGGACACTACTGATTGACATTCTGCTTCATCCTCCCTCTTAACTGGAGTAATTTGTCAATCTCTCGGATTAGTAGCAACTTACACGGAAGAAAATAAATTTGATCTTGCTTTCGTGTAGAGTAATTTATCACATATTAATATATATTATTAAAATTTCTTTCATGACTATTTAGGTGATGGCATGCAAATAACGAGAAAATATTTAGAATAGTTTCCCCACTAGCTAGTACTAGTTAAATCTAATATAGTAGTGCCGGTGTGTCGATCGATTGATGTATCCGAAATGCATGCATATACTATATACGGGGAAGCTATTTCATCCCTCGAGAGGATATTATCTCGTTGTTAAAGTCAAACTACTTTAAATTTGATTAAGTTTATAGACAAATATAGTAATATTTATAATATCAGATTAGTTTTATTAAATCAATAATTGAACATATTTTCATAATAATTTGTCTTGGGTTAAAAATGTTATAATTTTTTTTACAAACTTAGTCAAACTTAAAACAGTTTGACTTTGATCAAAGTTAAATGGAGGTAGTATATGTCTAACAATCCCTATTGAATTGGATGGATAATTTGTTTGAAGAAAAGAGAGAGAGTAATATTGGGGCGGGCGTGCAGGTTCCTGGACCATGCGGCGATCGTGGAGACGACGACGGCAGAGGCGAAGAAGAGGAAGAGGTGGGCGGCGTGCTGCACGGTGACGGAGGTGGAGGAGGTGAAGCAGCTGGTGCGGATGCTGCCGACGTGGGCCACCACCATCCTCTTCTGGACGGTGTACGCCCAGATGACCACCTTCTCCGTCTCCCAAGCCGCCGTCATGGACCGCCGCCTCTCCACCAGCTTCGTCATCCCCGCCGGCTCCCTCACCGTCTTCTTCGTCGCCGCCATCCTCCTCACCGTCCCTCTATACTACCGCCTCCTCGCCCCGCTCGTCCGCCGCCTCACCGCCAACCCGCGGTACGACCTCTCCCCGCTCCACCGCATCTTCGTCGGCCTCCTCCTCGCCGCCCTCGCCATGGTCGCCGCCGCGCTCACCGAGCGCGCGCGCCGCGACGCCGCCGTGACGCTGTCGGTGTTCTACCTCCTGCCGCAGTTCCTCCTGGTGGGCGCCGGCGAGGCCTTCACCTACATCGGGCAGCTGGACTTCTTCCTGCGCGAGTGCCCCAAGGGGATGAAGACCATGAGCACGGGCCTGTTCCTGAGCACGCTCTCGCTGGGCTTCTTCTTCAGCACGGCGCTGGTCACCGTGGTGCACAAGGTCACGGCGGAGTCCCGGCGGCCATGGCTCGCCGACAACCTGGACGAGGGAAGGCTGGACAACTTCTACTGGCTGCTGGGTGGGATCAGCGTGGTGAACCTAGCGGTGTTCGTGGCAGCAGCAGCCAGGGGGTACGTCTACAGGGAGAAGCGCCTCGCCGACGCCGGAATAATACATATATAATCAGCGCTAGCTCTGTCGACGACCTCCTCATCCCCGCATGATATCTACTCTACTACCATTGATTCGTGATAAATATAATGGCAAATAGTATAATTAAGCTTACAAAAAGTGAGGAAACCAATATATAATCATCGATGTAACCGGCAGCTAGCCTAGCTTATAAGTACTATATACGCACGCATCCAGGTAATTAGCCGCTTTGTACTATAATTAACTTGTCAAGCTGTGCGTGTGTTTCATCTTGAACAACTTTAGAGCCATGTTTCAACAGATGCTATGCTAACTGTGTATCTTGCATCCATTTTTTTCTGGCTGGCCAGCAGCTGCAGGCAGGAAACGCATATTGGGCCGACTTTCCTAGCTAGGCCGATTAATTGGACCGGCCGGCAGCGAGCGAGCGATCCAATTATTTGGGAATAAGTCCACTTGCTTTATACATCAAGTTTAATTTTGACATATCTAAACCGTAATACCATAAATCTTTAACCCCCCACATCTAGCCAAAACCGTTCAACTAAGGTTCCATGCCAGACTGTCAGTAGGGAGGGCTGGTTTTGTTGACGTGGCAACCTAGTTAGCAAAAGAAAATTTAAAAAAACATGAGGCCCACATGTAAGTAGACTTCACCTAAAAACGGTTGTCTGTCTATGGAACGCGAACGCTGGAACGCCGGCATGACACCATCAGTGACGAGACATGCAGGCCCATCCCAAAGGGCACGCAACCTGCGCGCTCACGTAGGGCCCTCATCTTCTACTCCATCTTCGCCATCATGTGGGAGAGGTGAATTCTGCTTACATATGGGTCCTATGTTTTTTTAAAATTTTTGTTTTTGCTGACTAAGATGCCATATCGGCAAAACCAACCCTCATACTGTAATCGAACCTGAGTTGAACGGTTATGGCAAGATGAGGGGTGAAGATTTCTGGTATTATAGTTTAGGTGGGTGTCAATTAAATAACGATGTAAAGACGAAGGATGTCTAGTGGACTTATTCCAATTAATTAAGCATGTTCTCTCTTGCGTCCTTGTGCGCCTCATCCAAAACTTTTGTAGCAAAAGGCCACGGCTTACAGCCCTCCTCCTTTTAAGGCATGTTTGGATTGATGCCAATTTATGCCCTACCAATATTTTGTTAATTTCACTAGTAATTGTTGGTATTTATTGAAGCAAAAAATTTTCAATATTGCTACAACTAATTATCACAAAATTTGTAAAACATATAAATATGCTTTAATAATCGCTAATAATGACAAATAATCATAAAAAACGCCAACAAAGTTTGAAAAAGCAATCGTGTATTACCAATTCTCTGGGCGTAATTGATGAAAACCTGCATGGCTACTGTTTTTCTTATCCACATCTTATCCACATCACACTTTTCAGATGAAGCCAGAATCAAGCCTAGTATGTGGCCCTGAATAAAGGATTTATTTGAGACATTATAAAAACTATAGCATTCTTAGAAAGCCACAGAGAACCCAACAAAGTGCTAATTAAACGCCCTACTAATACTTGTCTTTCAATATAGCTCACATTCGTTCAATAAGCTAATTCCAAACATATGGGCAACACTATTTGGTGGAACAACTAAACCAAAAGGAACATGGACCGATCTTAAAAAAAAAAGGAAATTGCTATGCATATAACCTAATTGTCTCACTCACGTACGACTAAATTTGATCAACAGCTGCAAACATTGTATTGCATATATGAGCATCTTCTTCTTTGATTGATCTATGATTATAAATGGCTAGTTGTACATGATCGAGTTGTACAATTTATTTTGTATGTGTAGCATTAATAAAAAAAGCACAGCGACATTGGAAGGAGAGAAAATCCAAGAAATGCCATTGACAAACACTCAAATTCAAGAAATGCCATCGACGAATGCAAGTTCCATGAAATGCCATCGTACAAGCGATTTTGTCCCAGAAATATCATCACTGTTAGGGTTCCGTTAGCAACGTAACCTTCCGTTAAGTTCTATAGGATGAACAATGTGTTTAATGGCGTGGAATGGACGGAACCCTAACGGTGATAGCATTTCTGGGACAAAATCACTTGTACAATGGTATTTTATAGAACTTGCATTTATCGATGGCATTTGTTGGATTAGGGTGTTTGTCAATGGCATTTCTTCGATTTTCTCAAGGAAGAAAAAGGAGATGAGTTGTTTCATTGTGCATAAAAAAAATACTATGTCAGTTTATTAGCATGCAAATTCTTCCTAGCTAAATTGTCTAATTTGGCTAGAACAACTTTACGTAATTAAATGCCACATGAAAAATTTAACTTAATCATAAATGGTATCTTAATTTATTATTTTTAAATATATCATTAGTCTACATATATACCTGTTGTACAATCATAGCTCTGTAAATTGAATGGAGGGGAAAATTTGGCCGTGTTCTGATGGTGTGTGTGATTAAGCTAATCAATCGATATATATGGACTATTACAGGTCAATTGTATAGTTGATTAAGCTACCTAATTGATGTGGACCATATACTGTGGACAAATGATTAAGCTACGTACTACTATAAGCTGTATATATAGGAGTAGTATATATCTTATATATATTGATGATTGATCGATTGGTTGGTTGATTATATCCTGGGAATGGAAGCTGCGCGCACCATGTCGATCGATGGCACAAATGTGGCGCATGCATATATACGGCCGTGGCCATTATTAATTAGTTTATGCTGCGTTGTATGTATATACTGTATTATCGTTGTCATCAGCTATAGAGCGAGAGCAATGGGCAAATAGTTAATCAATTAAAGAAGATATATGATCCCCCTGATTGGGCAACTGGAACTGGGCTATAAATAGGAGCGAAAACACCCCCGAGGAAATGCATCCCGGCCGATCGAGCTAGCAAATATCAAAAAGCAGCTCCAGCTTCTTCTGATCGATCGATCGAGCTGAGCTATAGGCAGTAGCTGCTAATTAAGCTAATTAATTGCTAAGCAGTAGTAGAGCTAGCTAATTAATTAAGATGGCCGGCAAGAAGGTGCAGGTTTGTGCGCTGTTCCTTGCCCTCAATGTGCTCTTCACCATGCAGATGGGTGCAGTAGTGCAGGCATGCGAGCCCTACTGCCCCACACCGACGCCGCCGGTGACGCCGCCTCCGTCGCCGCCGTCGGGTGGAGGGAATAAGTGCCCGATCGACGCGCTGAAGCTGAGCGTGTGCGCCAACGTGCTCAACCTGCTGAAGCTGAAGATCGGCGTGCCGGAGAGCGAGCAGTGCTGCCCGTTGCTGGGTGGCCTCGTCGACCTCGACGCCGCCGTCTGCCTCTGCACCGCCATCAAGGCCAACATCCTCGGCATCAATCTCAACATCCCCGTCGATCTCTCTCTCCTTCTCAACTACTGCCACAAGACCTGCCCCTCCGACTTCACCTGCCCTCTCTAAATTAATCGATCCTCCGATCCCTTAATTACCATACCATTACACCATGCATCAATATCCATATATATATAAACCCTTTCGCACGTACTTATACTATGTTTTGTCATACATATATATGTGTCGAACGATCGATCTATCACTGATATGATATGATTGATCCATCAGCCTGATCTCTGTATCTTGTTATTTGTATACCGTCAAATAAAAGTTTCTTCCACTTGTGTTAATAATTAGCTACTCTCATCTCATGAACCCTATATATAACTAGTTTAATTTGCTGTCAATTGAACATGATGATCGATGATGCACTGCACATACATATATATCGACGATGCGCCAATGCATCAACGTACGAATCAATATGATTTAGGGACTGCTTGTGACTGAAAATTCCATTCTAAATCATGTAAATTTTGGGAGAAATTTCATGGTCCTTAAAAAAATATCTCAAGGTACGCAAATTCAACACTAATTTTTTTGGTATTTCGAGTTACTTAGTATCTAGAGATACCAAATTTTACACTAAAAATGTGATACCTCCCAATACTTTTTCAAAGATGATAAAATTACCTAAATTTTAAACCGCGCCACTTAAAACTAACTCCTCCTCCCTCCTCCCTCACTCCCAATTCAACACGTACCGCCGCCACCGATTCCCCCACCTCTCCTACAAAGTCAATAAGTCATGTCGCCCAATAAAATGCATGCTCCTACTAACACTTATCATTTTGAGTTTACATCCCATTCCAACAAGCCAATTTCTAAACATTAGTACTATTTGATAAAACTAAACTGAAAGTAAAAGTAACATGGACCGATCTTCAAAGATATTTAACATATATCATGATATTCAAACAAAACGATGAATTGCTTCATTCTGCACAAAAGGACTACACTATTTACTACCATCCAACTCCTCTAGCTAAACTGTTGGTTAGAACAACACCTTTATGTAAACCGTAAGTGGCGTCTTCAATTATCATAATATTTTATTAGAGCATCGCCAACAGCATAACTCAACTCCTCCCAATCCTAAACTTAGGGGATTTTAGTTGAAAAAACCGCTCCAACAGATCAATCACCTAGTCATCTACTCAAGAATTGGAGTACTTGCTCCCAATCAATTGCCTGCCAGGGGAGGGGGAGGGAGAGGCAATCGCGCGACGCGGGATGATGGGACGAATAACATTTTTTATTGGTAGTTTGGGGTGGCCCATACTTTTTGTTTAGGGAGTCATGCTTTAAACTATCTGTTGGAGGGAGACATAATTTTAAATTCTAAATGCTCCTTAGAGGATCCTGAAATGAGATTTCGAGCCAGGATTAGAAATTAATGAAAGCGTTTGGCATGTTCTTATTAGTCTCTATGTACCTATTGGTCATCAGAATTATGTTTATTGATTGGACGGAAAATTTCCCATTTTAATCGATAAATATATGGACTATTGAAGGTCAATAAATAGTTGATCAAGCTGCTAATCAATTGATATCAACTATATTATGGAAAATTGATTAAGTCAAAGTGAATTGCACGAGTAGTCCCTAAACTTATGATATTGTGTAATCTATAGCTAGGTTCCTAAACTTTTAAAATGCAGATCTAGCTAGGCTCCGGAACTTACTCTAGCGCGCGTCGGATGACAAAATGGAATGGTGTTGCCTCACCATGAGGATCCCAAAACCACTGGCCTTTGGCCTGCCTCATCTCTCTCATTTACCGTGCTGGCCTACTATCAGCCTTGGTTAACAGAGAAAAACTGATTGATCACCCTTTTAATTTCTTGAGATAAATGATTAAAAAGGGAGAGAGTTGAGAGAGAAGAGGCAGTGTCATATTGGTTCCACATGGGATTTCAGAGGGTAGATCGATATACTATTGATATAATTGATGGATTGACTGGTAAACCTTAGGTAGCAAACTGCATCATGTCGATCATTCCATTGCGCGAAGAATGTCGTCCCTGACACGATGGCCATCAGTTTAGGTTATTGTACGTTAGACTAGTTGGCATCAGCTCAGCTAGCTAGCCACGATAGCAATGGGGCGGGCGAGAATATATAAATATTAATAATGAATTTAAAATAAAATAAAACTGCATGCAAGCGATGGATAGCCACAATATATATATAGGGCTTGGGCACCTGGAGCTGCCTATAAATAGCAGCCCAAACACCCCCCGAGGAAACCATCCCAAGCTAGCTAGCTAGCAGCAGCAAAATATACTATATCATCATCAATTAATTAAGCTAGTACAATTAAGAAGTAGCTAAGTAGTCCAATACGATGGGCGGCGGCAAGAATAAGGTGCAGGTTTGTGCGGTGTTCGTCGTTGCTCTGAATATGGTCATCTCCATGCAGATGGGTGCAGTGCAGGCATGCGAGCCCTACTGCCCCACCCCGACGCCGCCGGTGACGCCGCCTCCGTCGCCGCCGTCGGGTGGAGGGAATAAGTGCCCGATCGACGCGCTGAAGCTGGGCGTGTGCGCCAACGTGCTCAACCTGCTCAAGCTCAAGGTGGGGGTGCCGGCGAGCGAGGAGTGCTGCCCGCTGCTGGGGGGGCTCGTCGACCTCGACGCCGCCGTCTGCCTCTGCACCGCCATCAAGGCCAACGTCCTCGGCATCAACATCAACGTCCCCGTCGACCTCGTCCTCCTCCTCAACTACTGCCACAAGACCTGCCCTTCCGACTTCTCCTGCCCACTCATCTGATTCTTAATCTTCATTACCACCACAACCCTAGCTACCTAATTAAGGCTTAAGCTTTGCATGGCTTAGTCTGTGTGTTGCAGTTGTGTCATACATATATACTTATCTCGATCTATCAGTGTGATTATTGATGATCAGATCGATCATCTAATATATGTATCTTGTTATTTTAATGCGTACTGTCAAATAAAAGTTTCCTCCAGTGTACGTACGTTCTATCTATCTATCTGCTCATTAACAAATTAAGCCAGTTTGCGCTGTGAATTATGTATTGAATGTGATGATCGACCGATGGATCAGAACGCGCCAATTAATATATGCATCGTCAACGAACAAATTAATACGATTCTTCACCGCGCCTTGTCAATTACTCCTACATTACATTCTACTATTAATTAATTTCTTCAATTCGTGACGTGTATGTACACACTCCTGTGTGATCTGTACATGCATGCACGTTTTACGTAAAAAACAGGCAGGGACCAGCCAGCAGAGGTCGACACACTGCTTAGCCTATATGATTGTTGGGCCATGCATATTACTAGCTACCAAACAATTTCATATATTCTTTTTAGCATTCTTCCAAAAAAACAATTAATTCTTAACAGACGCATGCAGAACTGAAACAGAGAGACGACCAATGCATATTCCTTTACTCTGAAACGCTGTTGCAATTAACGCATTCAACGAACACATATGTATGCACATACGATATACTTCATCTTTACTGTAGTAGCAATATACTACACATCTGTTCCAAATTACTCCCTCCATCCCATTTTAAGTATAACCATAAGTTCCCGCGCCCAACTTTGATCGTCCGTGTTATTTAAAAATCACTACTAGCTACTCACTACGACTGAAATAAACAATGCCATGATCATCAAGCCTAAGTTAGTTAAAACAGTTCTTCTTAATTAAGCTCTGTGCATGGTCTGTCATACGACCGAGAGCTCTTAATTAAAAATCACTATTATATATAGTCAGCTACTTATGATTAACCTCAACAACGTACGGCGATATTAATTAATTAATATATGAGTTTCAGTTACTTATCGATTATTTGACTCTCTGTTCGGTACTTTACCATATAATGTACGTACACGACCAGTATTATACATGTAAAATCGATCAAACGCTAGCTTAGCTACTCACCGAGATTACTCCGAGATATATATTGACCGATCACTGAAAAACAAATAGTCGTACATCGTCGTTCGAATATCGGGACAGAACCGGAGAAAACACGCATGGATGGATAGAGATTGAAGCTGTTTGAGTATGTACAGATGGAACTAATGGCTAGCTAAGCTAGCTACTAGTGCCGACATACAGAAGAAGACCTGATAGGTACTGTCCAAAACTCTGAACAATCGTCGGTCATCAACCATACAAAAAATGACAAAAATATTACTATACATCATGGCATCGAACAAGTTTAATTAACCCAGCACGATTACTAGCTATGATATATATATATATATATAGCGCCATCCATATCATCTAGATATATACTATGTGTGTGTATTTATATATGTATAGAGACGAAATGGCCACGTAATTAAATAGACTGGCATGGCATATATGTCAACTTGTGCAATATTGGACTGGAGTACTGGAGCTACTACACTACATGGGCTCGGACAGTTAAGCAAAGTCGTACCCACCACCACCCTGAAAGCGATCAGAGATCGATCGATCGAACGAATTCATCTGACAATACATATATACTATTAATCTATATATACATGCAGGTACAAATTAATTAATCCATGGAAGTTAAAGAATATATATAACACGATGACAGCTAAATGAATACTACTCTCTCCGTTTCAAAATATTTGACACCGTTGACTTTTTAGTATATGTTTGACAGTTCGTCTTATTCAAAAATTTTGTAAAATATGTAAAACTATATATATACATGAAAGTATATTTAACAATGAATTAAATGATATGAAAAAAATAAATAATTACTTAAATTTTTTGCATAAGACGAATAGTCAAACACGTACTTAAAAGGTCAACGGTGTCAAATATTTTGAAACGGAGGGAGTACTATTCAGAAAATGAACAAAGTAAGAGGCTAGCTTGCAGGGTTGCGTGTGAAAGCAAGAATAACAGCGTGTCCCCGATGGCCACAAAATTAACTTATTTCAAGACGCTATGTCTGACCTAACGGATGCTACGTACAAACATGCTCCGTAGTAGTATACATCAATTAAGGGTGTGTTTAGTTGAGGAAATAAAAATTTTTGGGTGTCACATCGGACATTTGACTGGATGTCGGAAGGGGTTTTTGGACACGAATAAAAAAACTAATTTCATAACTCGCCTGGAAACCGCGAGACGAATCTTTTGAGCCTAATTAACCCGTCATTAGCACATGTGGGTTACTGTAGCACTTATAGCTAATCATGGACTAATTAGACTCAAAAGATTCGTCTCGTGATTTCCTCCCTAACTGTGTAATTAGTTTTTTCATTTATCTACATTTAATGCTTCATGCATGTGTCCAAAGATTCGATGTGATGTTTTTGGAAAAAATAATTAGGTAACTAAATGGGGCCTAAGCTGTCACGTTCAATCTATCTATATCATATCCATCCTGGTCCTACTCCGAATAATCCGATCGATCGATGGCCCTGCAAGCTAATAGTATGCGTGTACAGATGGTGGTCGTGACGTCCTCGTCGCTCCGCTCGTGACCTTTGCCGCCACCTGCACACTGTAGCCTCTGCCTCTCTCCAAGGGCATGCATGCAAGTGTTTTTATTATTTCTCGATCGACTATATTTATCTATTTTTCTTGTATATATGTTTGCTAAATATTTATTAATTTTCTTCTTCCAAAAAATTGATAAGATGAATCAATATGAAATATATAAATTAACACGTTCGACTTCTACAAATCGTAACAAATTAAATTATATATAGTCGTATATTAACTAAAATTTAATTTGTTATAATTTTTAGGAATCAAATTAAAGTTTATATGTTTTTGTGGTGGTATATTTCATATTTCTCTATTTGTTAATATCTATTCTATATCTATATCTATACTATTATAAAAATTAAAGATGTTTTTGCCGGTATTTTTGGTACGTCATCCGTGTTTGAATCGGTTTTTAAGTTTAATTAATCGCTCTTGGAAATACAGATCCGTGTTTGAGTCAGTTTTTAATTTTGTTTGTTTTTAGAAATACATAAAGAGTCGTATAAAAAATCTCTTTAAAAACTTGTATACTAACTTGAGACGATCAGACCCCTAATTGCGGCTCATGATTTTGTAAAAAGAATATCCAAGCGAATTCCCAAGGTGAATTTCACCTTAGCTAAACTATACAATAATAATATTATTAAAATTGCTTTCACCTGCTGCAACGCACTGGTATTTTTCTAGTTTAAAAAAAAAAGATAATCCAGAATGCATGCATGCATGTAAGAAACAAGAGGATGTCCCTTAAAAGTTGAAAATCCATCCCCTCTGTAATAAAAAGATTTATATATCATTATTTCTACGCCATCATCTTAATTGTACATACAGAATTAGCTAGCTATAGATATAGAATAGTATATATTAACCGATCATAAATATTGTATAATATATAAGTTTGTGCATCATGGATTGAACGTGTTGATCGGTATATATAACATCCATGCATGCAATATATTATTCTTTAATTAATTGCAACAGTATAATGATCCTACATACAAGATTGTATATATTGGCCAAAAAGAGGGAGAAATATAATGGCGGGTAATTAACTTGATGATTGAATGATATATATGTCGGCTGACTGGTGACGTGACTAATTAAGCGAAGGCAATGCAATGGGTACTCCACTAAGTAAGACAAATTATGGTCGTCACGTCATGGTTGATCCATCATGCATATATGTTCATGTATTGGGTGAAAGAAGAATATTAGGTTTGTTTTCATTCGTCCCGTGACTACCTTTATCGATCTGCATATATATCAATGGCAAGTACGCGTCCGTCCATATAAATGTATACTCCTACCATGTACTTAAAAAAATACGTACTACATGCCAGCTAGCCTATTACGTTCCTGTCCTTTCCCAACATCACGCTAATCGATCGGGCTAGTGTTTTCTTTTTGTGTGAGCGTGTGTATATATAAATGTACATTATATTAATTAGTTATTAGCTAGCTAGGGCAATAGTATAATTTTCGGGAGATGATAGTCCAGTAATTAATTATCGGTCAGTTAGCAGGGATTGATCACACGTTGCATTCAAACGCGTACAAAACCACCACGTACGATACCTATAGTGTCTATATATATATTCTGTACTGATCAGTAGTACATATCACTTGGAAATCATTACTGATCCCTCGATATCACTTGTAATTCAGCAGCCAGATTAATATATCACCCTTTAATTAATTTCCTCATCGTGTTTTGGACTTATTAGCTAGCGTGCGACCTGGCTCCTGCATTTGCATGTGATCTAGATCTTCCCCTATCTCCTACTTACAGTGACACATTGATTATTATTTAATTACCTGTGTGGCACAGGAATAACAAACCATGATGCTGGATATATACTTCGTCCGTTCCTAAAGTACTGTAATATTAGCTAGTCAAAAACAGATTTAAGTACAGAACTAAATTCTACTGTGTTCTTTATTAATTAATACAAATAGAAAGCAAAGGAGGGATTACTGCCGATTCGATAGCTGCTGCTGCTATTATTATTATTATTATTATTATTATTATTATTATTATTATTATTATTATTATTATTATTATTATTATTATTATTATTATTATTATTATTATTATTATTATTATTATTATTATTATTATTATAGTACTAAAGAGATCTAGATCACACTTAAAAATATGATTTGTGGGATACTTAACATGAACTAGTAAATTAATATCCATAATATATGTGCTGATCGATCCGTATGACTTCAGAAAAAAATGTGTATTCACATATCGAGAGAACATGTCCCATTTTCTCAAAATATATGTAAATTATATATGTATGTGATAAAATTCAACTCTAAATTTAAATGAGAGAATAGATAGATAGAAATCTAAACTGTAAATAATACGTGCATATTTGCCGCCTTGATCTTTTTTCACTCTAGCTAGCTTTATGTTGGTCGAGTTTAGATCGACTTGAATATATATATGCGTTGTTATTTTTTTAAGAAACTATTTGCATTGTACAATTTGGGAAGCAAAAACACACACAATTGCAAGCAGGTGATCTCGATGGATGAAAAATGCAAGTGCACGAATTCCTAACATATATATACTCAGAAATGATAATGCGGAAGCCGCCGATGGATAGACAAATAGCAATTAATTGTGTGAAAGCCTGACAAGTTTGAGTCAGTTATTATGGCTAGGCGGCTAGCTATAGACGACCAAACCCAGAGCCGGCCGGCCTGTTAAAATCACAGGAAAAAATGCAGTACTCCAGTATATATGTCTATCAAAGTCGTCGTTGTCGTCGACGAAGAATCTGCCGTCAAACAATTTGCGTATATATATAGGGTACGTAGGAGTAGTTATTTATACTTGCTTAATTTGCTGGCCATATATATACATGCAAGCAAGTCATCAGATCGATCGAGGTACAAGCTTAATTTCTATAGAGCTATATATACATAGGTCGTAGCTGCTAGCAGCTGGTTGCGTTTACTTTGATATCTATCTATATGTATGAAACCGATTATTTATAGATATATATAGATATGAATACATATATACATGGCCATACGTATTAGTTTATACGCACACGTACATGCCGTCATGAAAATCTCATCATGATCGACCAGCTAGCCTGGCAATTCTCGGCTCCGATCCTGCGCGTACAGTGTTCAATCGATTATTTATTCTGCAGAATGGGCCCAATTTATTTATTTATTGGGCCAAATTCAAACCTAATGGGTATATGCATGGGGTTGTCTTTTTCCCCTTTTCTTAAAAAAAAAGCTAGCGAAGGTGCTCTAAAATTAAGGTGAAGATTAATCCTAATTAAATGGAAATAGACTGATGCAATTGACATAGCCCAACAGCATTGTTTCACCAATTGCATTAAGGTCCTCTCCATGACATGTGTGACTCGCTGGCTGAGTGGCTGTTTGTGGAGCTAGAGATTTCAAATGCAGCGGTCAGAAATTAAAGCTACTCAAACAAGCCCTACTATGTAACATTCGATATTGTTTATATATTCCGCAAAACGACTAGATCGATCGAACTAATATACATGGGCCTGACGTCCATGGGTCGATATTATTAATTGGGCCAGATTCAATTAAGTTAACCCGATGATCGATTGGCCTAGCTCGCTCTCTCTCTCTCTCTCTCTCTCTCTCTATATATATATATATATATATATATATATATATATATATATATATATATATATATATATATATATATGCGATTTTGGGCTTCGTAATTCAGCAGGGCCGGGCAAATAAAGTACAGAACAGCAACAAGCTAGTTACTCCAATTATCTAACGCGCGCACATCCCGATCGACCCAGACATACATATGTCTGAATATATGTGTAGTGTATGCAGCCAAAAACTTGTTGAAACTAGTAAAGTTAGCTAATACTAGTACTTCATGTTCCAGATATAACAATTTTTAAGTAGCAAATCAAGTTTATCCTAAAATATAACTTCTTTTATCTAGTACATTATCTTTCTCAGCCAATCACAAGCTAACATCTTTTAATTTCACCATGTAGCTAGGCTCTCTTATTAACTAATCATAAGGTCGATATATAGTAGTTGACATGAAGATGGGAGTAGCCCCTTCATGCTAAAATTGATTTATATTGGGACAGAGACGCGGTGTACATCACCTAGCAAGGTGCATATATTTGAGTGTTAGATCGATCAATGTAGGTATGCATGTATTTCCGGGCGAGGACTGAATGTGATGCACAATTAATTTCGTGTACGTGTACGTCTTCACAAATCCCCAGGAACATGCATGCACGCATGCATGAAATTGAGCACGTATGGTAGTAGGAGTGGAGTAAGAGTAGGTACTATAGCAGACTATAAGCTAGCTATAAATATATTTTAAGAAGATAAAAGATGAGAGATAAGAGCAGCAGGCTATCTATTTGTAGCCAGCTGTAGCACGAACTTTAAGATGCTTATGTGTATGACAGATGAGACCAGATATTGATTATGTAGTATATATTTATAGGTAACTATTGTATGAATTGGCTATTAAGTTGACTATAGATGATTTGGAGCCAGCAGCTGGCTATACTATTAAACTTGCTCTAACAGCTGATGATATGATGTTGGAGCGATGTATATCCTGATCCTGCCAGTTGCAGCTAGCTACTGGATCGATCGACCGTACTTCCTCCGTCCCATAAAAAACGAATCTAGAACCGGATGTGATATATTCTAGTACGATGAATCTGGACAGATATATGATCAGATTCGTAGTACTAGAATGTGTCACATCCGGTACTAGCTAGGTTGGTTTTTATGGGACGGAGGGAGTATATATGTGACTTATCGATGAACTTTTTCGGTTAATTAGACGATGAGAAATGATTTTATGTGAAGTTAATTAATTAATTAACCTCTAACATTTAACTAATGCAGGTAATATATTATCTTATAGTTAATTAGACGCTAGAAAATGGTTTAAGATTGATCGAAACCAATATTAATTAATGAGGTCTATTTATAAAATTAATTCAGTTGCAATATATACACGCTCATTTAGCTAGTCTCCAAAATATATCGAAATAAATATCGATTGGCCCTTGCCTCCCGCAGGTATATTATTGCATATTCCCTCCGTCCCAAAAAAATAAACCCTGGGTTTTCACGTCCAATATTTGACTGTTTGTCTTATGTGAAATTTTTTTTATAATTAGTATTTTTATTGTTGTTAGATGATAGAACATGATTAATATTTTATGCGCGACTTGTCTTTTAATTTTTTTTTCATATTTTTTTTAAATAAGACGGACGGTCAAACGTTGGACACGGAAATCAAGGGTTTGTCTTTTTTTTTTGGGGACGAAGGGTGTATATATATATATATATATATATATGCTCGCTAGCAGAGTACTTGGCCTCCAACTCAATCGTCCTTGCGGCCAGCTAAGCTACCAAAAGCCCACTAGCTAGTAGCACTATACTCCAATGAATTAATGTACTCCAGGCCAGCTAGCTAGCTAGGTCACTAGTAGTAGTTACGCTGTAGTGATGTGAGCTGCACCTAAGATGAAATCCTAGTTAAAATCCGATTAGTTAATTAGTTAGTTAAGTGATGTGGTAGCTGGTTAAGTAATTGAAGGTACTCCGATCCTATTATAAATATGAGTGCACCCCTTGGTCCATAGATGTATCTGAATACACTGGCTAGCAAGCAAAGCTAGGTAGAGGCCAGGCCATAGATCGAGATCGATCTGCAGGTGCAGTGCGGTGGGTGGGCATGGCGACGAAAGCTGGGGTGATCGCCACGCTCCTGGCCCTGAACCTCCACTTCTTCACCTTCTCCGACGCGTGCGGCTGCCAGTGCGGCTCATGCCCTAGTCCCGGCGGAGGAGGCGGTGGCGGTGGCGGTGGCGGTGGCGGTGGTGGAGGGCGTGGAGGTGGTGGCGGGAGCGGCGGAGGTTCAGGTGGAGGCGGCGGTTCAGGTGGAGGAGGAAGCGGCGGCGGAGGTTCAGGCGGTGGAGGAAGCGGAGGCGGCGGAGGAGGAGGAAGCGGCGGCGGCGGGGGAGGAGGAAGATGCCCGATCGACACGCTGAAGCTGGGGGTGTGCGCGAACGTGCTGAATGGGCTGATAAACGTGCAGCTGGGGACGCCGCCGCGGCAGCCGTGTTGCAGCCTCATCCAGGGCCTCGCCGACCTTGAGGCCGCCGTGTGCCTCTGCACCGCCCTCCGCGCCAACATCCTTGGCATCAACCTCAACCTCCCCATCAACCTCAGCCTCCTCGTCAACTACTGCGGCCGCTCCGTCCCCTCCGGCTTCCAGTGCAGCAACTAATATAGCTGCTGCTCCATTCTACTTCACTGCTTGCTACACACAAGAACGTACGAAGAACGACCACCAGGCCACGTACAACTATATATCTATCTATGTCTAATTTGTTCCTTGTTCAAATCATCATATGTATCTGCGTGCCTTAATTTCCTCCTTCATCCCGTAAATTAATGAGATATATATGCATGCATATGATTCAGTTCCACGACGTAATTAAAGCATGCTTCATTCGTCTACTTGTATATGTGTATCTGCATAATTGATTAATTAATTTGTACTCGATGGATCTCATCGTATATGCATCAGTACGTACTGCATCTCGTCTTTTCTGCATGCCTGTTAATTCTACACATACTGTACTAGCTAGCTCTTGTTCGATCCATCGGTCCCAATCGTTTGTACTAGCTACGTACTGTCTTGTTCAATTGTTCCTCTCTCTCTCTCTAAAATAATGTGTATATACACACACACACATACATACTAGCTGTTTGTTTTCACAACACAAACATATAGTATATTACTCCTCCAGTCCTTCCTGTTAGTATAGACTATTAATATTATTAAAGATCGCATGCATATTAATTATTCATCAGCACTCTACTTCACTTCTTCTCTGAGACAAATGAAATATGTACGGACCTCAACTCTAGCGGGCGCTACATTTTTATCACTTAATATATAAGCTTATAGTATATATATACCAACGTATAATTAATCTCGCAATTGCGTGCGCTTCCATGGAATTAAACATCTGCAGGCTGCAAATTAAACTATTCTACAAATCTAAGCAGGGCAGAATAACTAGCTAGCTACTATAGCTAGCCTGTGGCCGGGCTCAATTATTATGCAGATATACTTATCTTCAAATTATGTACAAGTTCCGTTAATTATAAGAAATTATATATGTAGGATGCATGTGTGCATGTGCGTTTTTAGGCCTAGTGTATACGCACGCGTATATTTGAATGCAAGCGATAATTTGTACTAAGTTTTGGACACCGGCCTAAATTAAATTAAATTAACCTGGTGACAAAGTAATTAAAGTTATGATTATATATATGATTGAACGCACAAGCTAATCTCTGTCTCAATATCATACACACGTATAGCTTCGCCGGGCTTAATTAAGGGGCGTAAATTAAATTAATGACTTTCGGCAAATTAAACAAGCAGTCCTCATATATGCTTACCTCAGCATGCGTATGTATAAATAACACAAAAAAAAACTATATTTTGAAATCAGCATGAGAGGGAGGAGTGTCGGTAATACATATATATTAATTATATATATATATGTGTTCCTCAAGTAAAATATCTAGGATCCATGGTCAGATGTGGCTGCTGTGGTTTAGCTATCGGGAAGGGTGTTTTGTCTGATTAGAACCGATCTATGCATATATGCCACCCATAGTATATATCATGAGACATGAGCTGCTAAGTTTGACAGCTTGTCTCCTACATTTGCATGCCTGCAACTGCAAATGCATCCAAATACTTGCTCTAGCTGCATACATGCATGTTGAAAGATCATCAATCGAGTTTTGCAGTGCACAAATATATAAAGAGGCCGGCCGGTTAACTAACCATTTAATCTGCAGTAAATTATTGGATGTGCAGCATGCATGCATGCATGATTAATTAATTGCACACACACGGACGCACGTACGATAGTTAATAAATCACAAGGATCTGATGAGTATATAGGCAGGTACGAATGTACGATCGAGCTAAACGAACATATATAATTAAGGACTAGTAGTACTATTCATACACGTACATATGGGGCACGCGTATGTCTAAAGTGTCAACTATTGAAGCTGACTAGTCGAACGCTAGCTTAGATCGAGATCGATCGATTCCTAGGCTTTTGTCGCATGCAGAATATATATATGTCGTGCAGGGTACGTTCCCATGGACGCTCGTTTTAATTTGTTCAAAGTAATAAGATAGATATATAAGTACCAGTATTTTAAAAAGTCGGTACTGATATTTATCGACTTTTTTTTAAGGAAACAAACTCAATATTGATTTGGAACGCGCACGGGCTCTGGTGGATAGGAAACCACCCTGTCTGTTTCGGTTTTAGTCAAAAAGGCACTGATGTGTTGTTAATTATGTGGTATTGAGAAACAAATTTATTATTGTATTATAATCTAGTTCTGTTAAAATTAATTTGTATGCGCGATAATCCTTTTTTTAGTGTAAAGAATAATATTCCAATGTGCTGGAGAGATATAACATTCACCATGCACATATCAAGGAATTAGAACTACGAATTAGGTTATTGTATCACCTGTAATGTAATTTCAAATTCAATCCCCCAATAGAGAAAGAAATGGCAAGTCCAGCTGCACATAAGATAATATTCTAGTTAAATTTTGTTTCTTCCTCAATCTATATATTTGATATTATATATATGTGCTGTGATAGATGGTGATGTGTTATATATATTATTTGGTTTTCTGAGAGTTTGTTGTCAATAATTATTTTAACCATACACCTGTAATCTTACTAATATAAGAAAAGGGGATCGTTGGTCCGCTTCCTACCCTCCCTCCCCTCATATTGCACATGGCACGTCGTCCCTGTGTCCCGAAGAAAACTAAGGTCCCGTTTAGCACAGTTGTAACTCTAACTTCACCTCTTCTGGAGCTTGGAGTCCAGCCAAACGGTTTTAACTCCAATAAAAAATGAGTGGAGCTGGGTAGAGTATATATTCTTACAAAATGAAGTATAGAGGTAGAGTTGGGTTTAGGTAGCTCCACAACTCCACTCTAAACCAAACTCCTGGAGTTAAATTTAGGAGTTAAAGTCCTAGCTACCAAACGGGGCCTAAGTGGTTGGTAAAAAAAAACATAGTTATCGGAAAAAAAAAGGATGGATCGTGTGCATTAGGATTGATATCCACACTCCTAGTCTATTTCCATTTATATGTGTCTATTGTAATGCATGCATGGGCATATATATATTATTAGTATGGAAGAAACATGGAAGATTAAAACACTTTCTCCATGTACAACCGCAAAGCATGTAAACAAATTAAATAATGAAATGAAATGAGAGTAGAGATAAAGATGTGCTGTGATCAGCAGCTAGAGCTAGCAGGAGAGGATGGTGGTGGTACGATATGGTTGGTGCCCATACATTTATCGATCGCAATGGATGGAGGCGGCCAAGAGTTAGCTGGATGGAAAGGGCATTCTTCAGAATGATAAAACTATATGATCCAGGATTTGGAGTTTAGCGCAGCCCGTGATGGATCGGGGCCTAGCAGTGCAATGATCGATGGAGTAGCGCCAGCTGCTGCTTTAGTTTCTCTAGTTTGTAGTGTTGCCGGCCCAGGCAACAAGACGTCGATCGAAAAGATAGCAGCCAGAGCAGGTCCCCTTCAAAATTCCCTTCCACCACCTGCTAACCTAGCTAGCTACGGATCGAGTATCGATCATCTGCTTTAGTTGCTCATCCGTCGTCAGATCGATCGACTTTTCTTTGCTGGCCAGCCATGCAATTTGTCTCGATCTATCCTTGCATACATCTCGATATGTCAAATGCATGCATATATTCTTCTTCATGTATATCATCGATCGTGCGCAAGTGATTGTGATCTGTGATCTACTAACTACTCCAACTTCCTCCCTCACTAAATTAATGTAGATAACTTGCTAGGTTAATTCCTTAATTTTCTTTAATTTGTGTGTTTGCTTTGACTTGTTTTAATTTAATGACGACTACAGAGATGCATCATATATGGCTCGATCTGCATGCCGCGCCAACCTGATCGACCAGCCCAGGCCCATAAAATATATATGGTTCTGACTGATCGATCGAGATCTCACAAATTAATCTCGATCATGCATACATGTGTGTGTGTGTGTGTATAGCTAGCTAGGAGTAGTAGCTAGCTAATAATCTGTACGTTAACTGGAATATATGTAGTATAATATAATTCCGCTAGATATTTGGCCACTTTCCAAATACAAACAAAGCAAGCTCTGAAAGCCATCAGGAAAAACGTACAGTATCGGCTAGCTATATATTCAGCTGCATGCATGCTGCCTGTATACATCATGCATGACGATGATCGATGATGATAACTAATAGCTTGGCCACCAGCAATTGCTGATCCAAGAGAGACAACCACAGATTGCGCGCAGCAGGAGGCGTCAATATAATCGACTCCAGTACGTATTCTCTTTGCTGGCTAGCTAGCTGGGCTCCTAATTCGGTTTTGACTGAAACGTACACATATGCATACAGTATTACAGTGCATGCAGCCGCAGCTAGCTGGTTACTGTCTTACTATTAGCTGTGTGTGTCTTGTTCCTTCTAATTATTTGATATTAGGTTATTTCATAATATTCACGTTATATGCTTATGTACTCGATGTACACGGCAAACTGAATAAAAATATAGCTAGCCCCTTGCGACATATATATTGCTATATCTTCATCAATACTACTACACTATATATGTATTCTTATTCGAAAAAAAATACTACTGTGTATTAATTAATGCAAACATGATTCCGTGTTATAGTCGTACTAACCAGCTAGCTGATCAATCAATGGCAAAATTTGTTACCGATCACTCAACGTTCATGGTACTACGAGACATCCAAAGAACACTTATTATTTGCTAAATAACACTAGGAAAACTGCTGGATACCAAACACATTATTTTATTATATCTGATATATAGGGAGAGAAATAGCGTGGAAAGTATCAAATTTCATCTGTGCCCATCGGCTTGTAAGGCGACTAGTAGGTGTGTTTAACCAGACCCAGATCATTCTTACTCTCCCTATCTAGTCCATTCTCACCCCTTTGGTCTGTATCCCATTTGAATTAGATCCGATCGGGTTAAAGAAACATGACTCGTGAGCAAACATGTCTTTTCTTAAAGTTTCTCTCTTCATTTGTATCAGATATATTAAATATGTACATCAATTAATTATCATATTTTTACGGTGTCAGTAATAAATTTACATTCTTTGTGTGTCCTCCTGCAGCAAGATCGTGACCTATGAGTGTTATATATGTAGCAATTCTTAACATGAATGTATATTGCACTTACTTGGGCTGGACATACAGTCAGGCGGAAAGGCCACGTACATGCCCAACTGATACTCCCTCTGTCCTCTAATATAAGGGATTTTGATATTTTGCTTGTATTGTTTGACCACTCGTTTTATTTAAAAAAATTATGCAAATATAAAAAATAAAAATTTATGCTTAAATTACTTTGGATAATAAGGTAAGTCACAAATAAAATAAATAATAATATTCTAATTTTTTTAATAAAACGAATAGTCAAACAGTGTAAGTAAAATGTCAAAATCCCTTATATTAGAGAACGGATGGAGTGTATAATTATATGGGCAATAGGATATGATGGCCGGCCAGCCCTTGAATTGGATCAGTCATCAGTCCTCAGGATCGTAATAGAGTGGAGTAATATATACTCTTAGTTAAGTTATGGCCAATACTCGTACTAGATTATACCACATCAAATTAAATTGTCGGACATCAAGGGAGTCCAATAGTCCCCCGACATTGATCAGCCAACATGCATGGCCAGCGAGTACAATAATCTATCTTTTTCACGATTTTTTATTTTTCATGCTGTCCATATAAGCACCCGCATGAAAAAAATCTCTATTTTAATTTTATGGATCTTTTGGTGCAAACGGCTGGCTCAACCGCTTGAAAAAAAATATTTTGACTGTTTAGAAAAATCTCTGTTGTAGTAGTGATGGCAACTAGCTTATAACTAAATCGAGCAGCATGAGCACGCACGCTATACTATACCATGTAGTTTGCAAATAGGAAGCAAATTAAAGTACTGTAGCAGCTAGTAGCCTAGCTAGTAAGATCCAAAACAAATAATGATCGCAGTTCATGCATGTGACCCTGCTGAAGATGGATGAATGAACATATATGACTGACATATGTTTGTACTGGAGCACACTTTGCAGTACATACATGCATGTTGGGTATCAACTCGATCGATCGAATCGTACGTGCATATATAGCTATAGCATTCTGATCGATTCGTTCGTTCCTCTCTGCATGTACAAGGCAAGAAATTCATGTGAGAAGACGATCGATCAGTGTAGGAGTATATATTTTCAGTCTAACAGTAAGAAATGATGTTGTAAAGCCTCACTGGGGTCATGCTTTTTTTGTTTGTATACTCATACTAGTACTTTATTACTTTGTCACGCCCCGAACTAGCCCCGAGCGGAACTAGCCCGTGACGCTCCAATTTAACCCGTTAATCGATACCAGTCCTAGGAAACAGTGCTGGTATCACAGGGAGACAGAATATCACAGCAACAGAGGTCTCTTTATTATAGAGTGGGAGTACAGTCATGTTGGGCTGCGGACAGATCCCGAGCTCACAACTGCATTACAAAAGGGAAGCGGAAGCCAAGACTTGGACCAAACATCACAGGCGCGACTTGGGAACTAGGCCGAAACCCTAAAACTCATCGTAGCCGACTTGCTCCTGGAAGAACTCCTCGTCAGCGGGATCCGCTTCATCTTCCTCAGCAACTGGGGGGTTATTTATATAGAGCAAGGGTGAGTACGGGAGTACTCAGCAAGCCATGGGAAATAAGTGTTTAATGCAGGCTTCAAGGAAAGGCTGTTGTTTTTGCAATTGATTTTATTTAAACTCTTTTCTGAAACAACTAAGTGAGTGCTTCTCAAACGACACGGATGAGACAGTGCGTCTCGTCCGGTCGGAGTATGTGCAAGGTATCAGTCTTTTGAATTGATCATGGTTGGCACCCAGCCAACGGCTTTTAAACGGCCACCCGGGCCTGGCTGATCCCATCAGCCGCAGATTTTCCAAACATCGAACCCAAACCACATCAGCAAAATTTCATAAGCAGTAGGCAAACAAAACTACGCTAGGAATCACCTCACATCCGCCCATGACCGTGGGTACGGCTGTTCGAACAGTTTAATAACCTCTGCAGAGGGGGTACACTTTACCCACACGACATTACTAACCCGGATCATCCAGCCCATGCAGAACGGCCATGACTAGAGACCTTAAGGCTTTCATGACAAGGTATTTCGAAAGCCGACACAGGTTCACCATATGCCAACGAGAGGGGTCCCAGACCAACACCAGATTAGGTCCCAGACCATACTGTGCCAGGAAACCCGGGGGAAACCGTACACCCGGTACGTTCCCCGGTCCGCGGTTTTGGAAATTCATTTAGTTCGCAAGCACCGACCCAGGTGTCGGGTTTTCCAAGTCTTTTGTAAAACAAGTTTTACCCAAGAAGTTTTTCAGATTTTAAGTTTGAAGGCGACCGTCGATACTCGTGCAGAGTGCACGAGTTCCGAGGCGCAACTGGGTGGTTACAAGGGAACATGGTATAACAATTAACAAAGGAAGGATCAAATGCAACAAACTAGGTAGGTCCGCCAATCTGCCTTGCAGACGGGACAAACAGATTAAGTGCGATCCTATCAATGCATAATATTTTTCAAGCAACATAATTAAATTCAAATATAGGCTCAAGATGTTCAAAGGTGGCTTGCCTTGCTCGAGATCTGGAGCTTGATCCTCGAAATCCGCGCACACCGGGTCTTCGGGCTCCGAGGCTACACGCGAGCGAGACGACTCAACAAACGGCGAAAATAAAGCCCTATTAATGACCTCTAAGCGTGCCATTAGGTAGATCTCGAGATTTGAGGAATTTTGGAAGTTGAACGGAGTCAAACGGATTTATGGTTGGGAAGATATTGAATTTCTAAGATTATTGGATTTTTGGTCTAAAGGAAAAGGATTTAATTAAATCCTTTTTGAAAAAGAAAAGAAAAGAAAAGAAAAGAGGGAGGGAAATTAGACTTTTCCTCGGGCAGCTAGGGCGCGGCCCGAGAGAAAAGGGGCGGTTCGGCCGAGTTAAATGGGGCGGCCGGCCCAAGGCGGCCCAAGCACGCGCGCGCGGGAGGGGAGGAGAGAGAGAGCCGGTGGACGGAGCTCACCTCGCGTGGTCCCGGGTAGGACCCGCTTGTCGGTGACACGGTTCACCGTGCGGAGCGAGCACGCGGCGCACGCGCGCGGGCGGGGGAGGGACGCGGTGCACGCGCGCGGTTCGCGGTGGATGCGGATGCGGCGGGCCCACGCGCAGCCACACGGCTCGCGGTGGAATGCGCGCACGGGGAGGGGCTGACCGGGGTCGGCTCGACCCGGTCTTGGCCGAGCTTGCGCCGACGTGGCGCCTACGTGGCTGCCACGCGGGCTGGCAGGAGGTAGACGACGACGCCGGCCGGAACGGACGGCGGACGACAGCGGCAAGCGGCGGAGCGAACCACGGCGATACAGGCGAAAGCGAGCACACCGGGTGGTTGCACAGGACGAGGGGAGACGAGCCAACGGCTCGGATTCGCCGGAGGGAGTGCGTCGGCGGCGGATTGAGGCGGCGGCAACCGGCGGGGAGGGAAGAGGGAAAAGGTGACGAGGTCACGAGGGGCATCTACGCGGCTACGGGAATCCGTCTCTTGCTCCGGATTAGGAGGAAACGCATCGAGGGAGGCCGGCGACGAGAGGCGCTTCCGAGCTCGGGCGGCGACGGCGGCGAGCATGGGGGCGGTTTGGAACGGAGCGGCGACACAGACGGCAGGCGCGGGCAGGCGCGGCAGAGGCTGACGGCGGCGGCGACCAGGCGGTCGGCCACCATGGCACGCGCGCGGGCAGAGCGGGGGGAGAGAGAGAGAGAGATGGGGAGGGAGGGAGAGATGGGCCGAGAGGAGTTAGGCCCATCGAACCTGAGGGAGGCAAAATAGACTTTTGCGGAGGGATTTGATTTGGGAAGGATTTGGATTCGGGATTGAACTTGACGATAGATCGGAGATTTAGATCCGGAAAGTCACGGAGACTGACAGCAAGCAAAGAAACAATTTTCGCAAATAGGGTTTTTAGAAATTACATTTTCCCGCTAGGCGCCACGACGGAACGGGCGCTACATACTTGTAGGTAGAAATATAATACTCAATTCTTTCCTAAATGTTTAACGACGTTGACTTTTTTAAATCTGTTTGACCGTTCGTCTTATTCAAAAATATTTGTGAATATTATTCAAAAACTTGAGTAATAGTAGTATACTTAACAGTGAATCAAATGATAGGAAAATAATTAATAATTGCTTCTCAAACGGCACGGATGAGACAGTGTGTCTCGTCCGGTCGGAGTATGTGCAATGTATCAGTCTTTGAATTGGTTCAAGGTTGGCACCCGGCCAACGGCTTTCAAACGGCCACCCGGGCCTGGCTGATCCCATCAACCGCAGATTTTTCAAACATCGAACCCATTCCACAACAGTAATTTCACAAGTAGTAGTCAAACAAAACTACGCTAGGAATCACCTCACATCCGCCCATGAACGTGGGCACGGCTGTTCGAACAGTTTAATAACCTCTGCAGAGGGGGTACACTTTACCCACACGACATTACTAACCCGGATCAACCAGCCCGTGCAGAACGGCCACGTCTAGAGACCTTGAGGCTTTCATGACAAGGCATTTCAAAAGCCGACACAGGTTCACCATATGCCAACGAGAGGGGTCCCAGACCGACATCAGTTTAGGTCCCAGACCATACTGTGCCAGGAAGCCCGGGGGTTCTCCCCGGCACCACCCCGTTGAATCCACATGTCTCTTGGCATCATGGCTCCCCCGATTAGCTAATTACTTAGCCAGGGGCGTCCCATTCCACCCATGTGGTCGCACTTGCCTTATGTTCGGATGAAATTCCAAGGAAAACGGTCCTTAAGTGCAAGAGTGGGAAACCGTACTCCCTGTACGTTCCTCGATCCGCGATTTTGGAAATTCATTTAGTTCGCAAGCACCGACCTAGGTGTCGGGTTTTTCCAAGTCTTTTGTAAAACCCCAAGTTTTACCCATCGTTGGATATTTTAAATTTGAGGGGAGGTGTCCCGATGCGCGTGCCCGAAGGCCCGTGC
Organism: Oryza sativa Japonica Group; assembly: GCF_034140825.1. Lineage (NCBI taxonomy): Eukaryota > Viridiplantae > Streptophyta > Magnoliopsida > Poales > Poaceae > Oryza > Oryza sativa. Next base: position 237,742 of record NC_089037.1, read on the forward strand.
ATCGAAGCACAACAGTCGACAAAGGAGGTTTAAGTGTTCAATAATTCAAGGAGGGTAATTACAGCAATTAGGGTTGGGGCCGGCAGGCTATCTCGCAAGCCGCGGCCGATTTACTTGTGTTAATCCTATTCATGCAATATTTGCGGAAAAGAAATACTTAGATTTAAATTATAGGTGCAAGATAATCAAAGGTGAGTTGCCTAGCTCGAGATCTTGAGCTTGATCCTCGAAATCCGCGCACTCCGGATCTTCGGGCTCCGAAGCTACACGCGAACGAGACGACTCAACAAACGGTGAAATTAAAGCCCTATTATTGCCCTCTAAGCGTGCCATTAGATAGATCTCGAGATTTGAGGAATTTTGGAAGTTGAACGGAGTCAAACAGATGTATGGTTGGAAAGATATTGAATTTCTAAGATCATTGGATTTTTGGATTTATTTAAACCCTTTTTGAATTAGCAACGAAAGAGGGAGGGGAAACAGACTTCCCTCAGGCGGCTAGGGCGTGGCCCGAGAGTAGAGGCGCGACTCGGCCGAGCTAATGGGCCGGCCGGCCCGAGAAGGCAGCCCAAAGGCACGCGGGAGGGGAGGAGAGAGGGAGCCGGTGGACCGGGTTCACCTCGCGTGGTCCCGAGTGGGACCCGCTTGTCAGCAGCACGGTTCACCGTGAGCGAGGAGCACGCGACGCGGCGCTAGGGTTTGGAGCGGGGTGCGATGCACGAGCGCGGCTCACGGTGGGTACGGATGCGGCGGGCCCACGCGCAGCCTCACGGCTCGCACTGGACCACGCGCGCGAGCCGGGCGGAGGGGAGCGGCGGACCGGGGTCAGCTTGGCCCGGTCGCGGCCAAGGTGGCGCCGACGTGGCGCCTTCATGGCAGCCACGTGGGCCGGCGAGAGGAAGACGATGACGTCGGCCGGAACGGATGGCGGATGGCGGCGGCGAGCGGCGGGGCGATCTACAGCGATGCAGGCAAGGGCGAGCGCACCGGGAGGTTGCACAGGACGAGGGGAGATGAGCCAACGGCTCGGATTCGCCGGAGGGGCCTCGACGGCGGCGGATTGCGGCGGCGGCAACCGGCGGCGAGAGAAGGGGGAAACGGCGACGGCGCGACGGGAGATCGATTCGGGCGAGCTAGAGCATCTACGCGACTCCGGGAATCCGTTTCTAGCGTCGGATTGGACGGGTCATCGCCAAGGAAGGCCGGCGACGGGCGGCTACTACTGAGCGCGGGCGGCGACGGCGGCGAGCCTACTGAGAGCGGCAGTGTGGCTTGGGGCGGCGCCAACTAGGTACTGGGGTACTACTCAAGCTGCTACTCAAAGCTAAGGGGAAGAGATGGAGCAAGGAGGGAGAACGGAGGGATGCCCTACCGAGACAAGGCGGGGCGCTATGACGAGAGGCCGACGGCACGGGAGTGATCTCTCCGGCCTCGGGCCGAGGAAGAGGAAGAAGACGAGTGCTCGGAGTCCCCTTCACGCGTCCTTCGCACGCACCGGCTCTCCCAGTGCTTTGGCGACGAACGGCGGAGGTGCAAGCAGGGTGGAGCGACGATGGTGCGTTGGAGGCGAAAGGCGAAAAAAAGGGAGTTTGGAATGGGGAAAGGGGCTCGGATTTATAGGGGCGACAATGTCGGTTTGGGAGGGAGGAACCGACATTGGGCGGTCAAGCCAGCAAGCTGGCTCTTCGGCTAGCGGCCAAAACGGTGACAGGGAGGATGACGCCAGCGGGGGAGAAAAAGAAGAAAAGAAAGAGGGAAAGGAGACTTGCCTCTTGCCACTTTGGGAAAAGAAGGAAGGAGAGAGAGGGCGACGAGGCAGTGAGAGGAGGAGCTCTGTCTCCAACCCTTGGAAGCATGCGCGGTGGTGGCGGGGCCGGGTCGTGACGACGGCGATGACGGCGGGGGCGGTTTGGAAGGGCGCGGCTACAGGGCGACAGGCGCGGGCTTAGGCGCGGCAGGCGCTGACGGCGGCGACGACTGGCCGGTCGGCCACCACGGCGCGCGCGCGCGGGAAGCAACGGCGCGGCGATTTGAGCGGCATCGGCGGGAAGCGGTAGCGAGAGCAGAGAGGGAGGGAGAAGAGAAAGAGAGAGCGAGCTCTCTCTCTCTTGCTCTGCGCCCGAGCGGCGCACGTGCCTCACACGTGCGGGCAAGGATGGAGGAGGAGGGAGAGATGGGCTGAGAGGAAATGGGCCGGGGAGAAGAGATCGGCCCACAGACTCGAGGGAGGCAAAATAGACTTTTCGAGAGGATTTGATTTGGGACAGATTTGAGATTAGGGTTTGGATTCGACGATGGATTGGGGATTTGAAATCTGGAATGGCACGGACACTGCACAACAAACAAGGAAACAATTTTTGCATTTAGGATTTTTAAGAGATAGTTTTCCCGCTAGGCGCCACGACGGAACGGGCGCTACAATATAGCGGAATTGAGTTAATTAATATCGTATAATTTTCTTTTACTGTTTTATGTTGCAACAGAATCCAAAGCAACAACAGTATATATATACTGTAACGCTAGCTTTAAGGGCCACGTACTTTTCTTTATTTTCTTTAGAAACATAGTAGTACAAACCAAGCGGTCACAACATTTTATTTTGGTAAATGATGATCGATCAGCAACGTATAGCAAGTACAATAAAGAATCTCCCCCAAAAAAAAAAGGTACAATAGAGAATCGCTATATATATATATTTACTCTTAATATATAAACGAACAAGTACAACATACTACTCCATGATTGTTTGGGTGGAAGGCATCCGAAGCTTATACCAACAGTACTCGATCCCTGGGCCTGGCTGGCTCTACGTTGAGGCCCAACGGAAATTAGTGGACTTGGGCCTGCCTTCCTTGTTCGGCAGGGCACTCATATCTAATACTAGTCTAACATTGCACCTCAGCTTTTTTATGTTTTGTCTAAAATCACAACCCTTACTCCGAAAACCCTAATGGGGCGATCAACCCAACATTCCTTTTTGGGCCAGATTGAGAGCTGTCAGATTTTCTATTTTGGCCCAGCACATGTTGGCATGTAGTATGCTATTTCCCTTTTTTTCTGTTTAGTGGTTCTCTATTTTTCTGGACCAAGCCGAATTCAGGCAAATGGGCCACCCCGTGTGCACCTTTTCTTTTCTCAAATTTATATGTAGATACATATAGATACTACGTATAAAAATAAAGTTTATATGTATAATATAACATTCCTATACGTATAGGATGACAGACCGACTATGCATTAGGCACGCCCCCTTAACGCCAAAATTGGATATCGTACCCCTTCTAGCTTTCAATACCGTACAAACAACCCACCTAAAGGCCTGAACTGGTTGTATGGTTTCCACTCGGTTTTCATACACTTGAACGACATGTTAGATGCCACTAAAGAAAGTTGTGAGCCCCATGTGTTAGTCCGATACATCATTCCTCATCCTCTCTTACTCTCTCCTCCACTTTCTATCCACTTGTCGTATCGGTGTCTATTCATGATTTCCTTCTCATACTCCCTTTTCCTCTCTCATCCTCTTACTCCTTGGGTTACATGTCCTCTAGATCAACGCAGCATAGGAAGGCAAGAGACGGTAGTGAGGCGCATGAGAAGAGATCCAATCGTGGCGCTGGCGCATATATGCACTTCGAGCTTGACCAAGCGACAGGAAAGCTGTCATCTATAGCTGTCCACTTCCGCCTCGTTGAGCTCTGCCACCTAAGATCGAGCTCAAGCTCCGCCTTGCTGAGACCTACATCACCGAGTTCAGTTGTTTCTTCCTTGTAGAGCTTGTACTGCTTAACCTCTGCCTCCTCCGTCACCCCTGCTCGCTCGGGGAGAGATAGGGGAAGGAGAGCAGGAAGGAGGAGGCAAGGGAACATATCTCAAGCTTATGCTCGCCGGCGCTCAGGAGGGTGATGTGGGGGTGGGGGAGAGAGCGCTGCAGCTTACCAGCTCTCGAAAGTGCGAAGCGGGAAGGAGAGATCGAGCTCGTTGACGTTTGGGGACGTGCGTGGGGTGGTTGGGGGAGGGGCAACTAGGGAAAGGGAGCCCGAGATCGGTGGTCGGGGGAGTGTGAGCTTGAGCTCATCTATCGCTGGCGATGATCTCTCATACAGATGATCGGGTGATGGGAGGATAATTGAACAGTATTGAAAGTTTAGAGGGTGTGAACTACCCGATTTCTTGAAGTTTGAGGGCGTATTTTAGAGTAATCGAAAATTAGGGGTGTCAAGTGGACTTATCCCTATTTCTTAATTTTTCCCAAAGACACACTCGGAGCCTCATCTTTTCGCTTATGCTTATACTTATCAGCCAAAAATTAAATTTTCAACCTTAAATTTGGAGTTGATTTTGTGGTTTTTTTATCGAAGTTTATTTTTCAGCCTTTGCTTTTAAATTGCTAAGAACACGTATATAAAAGTTTTATTCACAAATTACTAATTGAGTCTTGTTGCTTGCCATCGGCTGTCATCCATCTAAAGTTGTACACAGTGAATTTCAAATCCTACTGTTGCCAAAAAAAAAAAAGGAATCTACTAGCGCTGCTACTGCTCCATTTAGATGGATGAAACTAGCGGAAAGATGTAGGAAGAAAGAAATATAATGGCAGTGATGTGGCATTATAAGAAGTGCATGCAGTAACCTTTCCGTTTTGTAAAATTGAACCTTTTGACGTACGTTGGGCGCGTCCACTGAACCGGACGGACGACTCATAGATAGATAAACCGAGTCGAGGGGAGGACCGGAGGAGCAACCAAATTAAAGCTGCCTACGTGAGTGTGAGGGGAGTTAGCAGCTTCTTCTTCTTCATTCACCCTGACTTCGCCCGGCCTCCGCCCGCCCACCCACGCGGCCTCAACGCCGCCGCCGCCGCCATGGCTCGACGACGCCGACCACCACCACGACAACGCCTTCCTCCACTGGGTCATCAACGACCACCACCATCCACTCCTTGATCTTGATGACGTCGACCTCGACTACGCTAAGCCTGCACCTTTCTTCTTCGCTGATCGAGGCCTGCACCACCACCACCCAGCTTCTTCGTCTTTCCCAAACCCAAAGCCGACGGCCGACGACAACACTAGTACTGTGGAGCAGCTGGTCCAGGCCGCCAAACTCACCGAGGCCGGCGACGTCTTGGCCGCCCGACACATCTTGGCGCGCCCGGCGATCAACTACCGCCTCCCCGCCTCCGCCGCCCCGCCGCTACTCCGCTCCGCCTTGTATTTCAAGGACGCCCTGCGCCGAGCCCTCATCTCCGACGACGACTCCTCCTCCTCCTCTACACCGCCCCCGCCCCTCCACGAGCCGCACCCGCACGACCTCCTCCTCAAGCTCACCTCCTACAAGTCCTTCTCCGACCTCTCCCCGCTGCTCCACTTCGCCCACTTCACCTGCGTCCAGGCCGTCCTCGACGAGCTCGCACCCTCCGCCTCCTGCATCCACCTCCTCGACTTCGACATCGGTGTCGGCGAGCAGTGGGCCTCCCTCATGCATGACCTCGCCCACCGCCACCCCGGCGTCGCCCTCAAGGTCACCGCCCTCAACGTCACCGCCTCCTCCTCCTCCCATCACCCGCTCCAGCTGCAGCTCATCCACGACACCCTCTCCACCTTCGCCGCCGACCTCTCCGTCCCCTTCCGCTTCGCCGCCTTCAACCTCGACGCCACCGACCTCACCCCCCTTCTTGCCGTTGCCGCCGCCACCGACGCCATTGCCGTCCACCTTCCCGTCGGCTCGGTCCACGCCACCGCAGTGCCGTCCGTGCTTCACCTGGTCAGGCGCCTTGGCGCCAAGCTGGTTGTCTCCGTGGACCGCGGCTGTGACCGCGGCGAGCTGCCGTTCGCGGCGCACCTGCTGCAGGCATTGCGCTCCACCGTGTCCCTGCTGGAGTCGCTGGACGCCATGGGCACGGACTCCGACGTGGCGGCCAAGATCGAGCGGTTCTGGGTCCAGCCAAAGATCCAAGAGTGCGTGCGCGCCGCCGTGGGGGTGGGGGGCGACAAGACGGCGGCGTCGGCGTGGCGGGCGACGCTGGCGTCGGCGGGGTTCGTGCCGGTGCAAGTGAGCAGCATGGCGGAGGCGCAGGCGGAGTCTCTCCTGAAGAAGCTGCCGGTGAGGGGATTCCGACTGGAGAGGCGCGCCGGCTCGCTCTTCCTCCATTGGCAACGCGGGGAGCTTGCCTCCGTCTCCGCATGGCGCTGTTAATTCATCCACTACTCTCTACTAATTACTCCTTATTAATAATTAATGCTCAAATTGTTACTCCTTATTATGCATGCATGTTACTACTACTTAATTTGCTCAATTGCCGTCTTAAGGCTACTTTGATAGAGTACTGTACAGTGACACTCTACTGTTAAATCAAATGGTTTTCTATCAGGTATTTTAATTTGCTTCGTCAAGTTCAGCATCCTAACCTTGATTGGAATGATTGTACAATAAGCATTACATACATAATGCCAAAACGAATAAGTTCATTGCATTACCTGAGAACCTGTGGATACATCCAAAAACTAATAGTGTCATGAAACAGCGGTTGGTTTTACTAACTGTATATGGGGACAAATATACACAAATTTGTGATTAGTCTAGCTTCCTGATTAAAAATATTAAATCCTTTTCTGATAGGTTGAGACGAATAAGAAGACATTCAGTATTCTAATATGCGATGCGTCAAACAGCCATCCGAAACTGTCAACTTCTGCTGACTAACACAAAAAAAAGTTTCGAAAAAAGTAACAAGTAATTTCAAAGTACACTCATACCACCTCCACAAATTAATTAAACTAGCAGGTTATTATATATAGATATTTGATGCATTGTGTACTATTTGTGCGTTCAATTTTACAGTTCTAACAGGCTAGTGAATTCTTCAGTCCCACCTCCCGTTTGTTTGATTGTCAGTTTACCACTCGCTAACTGATTACTAGGTAGTATTTTCTGAAAAATGAAAACGTGTTATTTTATCATCGTGCATACATACATAATCGAGTTTTTTGTTTTAAAAATGTACTATTTTCTCCCAAAATTATTTTTTTGCCACTAGAAGGGGCATGTGGTTTTAGCCAAACTTAGCTAATCTGATGACTCTGGACCAGGGAATATCAAGATACAGTGAGAACAAAATGCTGTCTTCACGATCGAACCCTTAAGACACCTGGAAAGCAGAATTACACGAGAAGTGCATGTTTTAAGAATATTTATAGCCTTTTTGATATTATATGTTAGGAGAACATTACCAAGTTGACAATTGCGGGATGCAGCAGGGATTGGGAATAAAGTTGCACTGGGTTTTTAGAGACAAGCATAAAGTAGCAGAAATTTTTTTGTTTGTGAGAGTGGGATTCTTATTTGCATTATGTGAATGTGACCACCAAAGTGTCTAAATAGTTATATAGCTTCGACAAGCTGTGCATCTGTATAATATGTATATATATTGGTGGTCTACTACTATTGTTTCATCAGATCAGTGAGCGAAGTATACTTATAGCAAATTCGTGTTTGTTTATAGTTTAGTAACTACAGTATCTTACCACTGTTAAGTGTTAACCCAGATACAACCATTTGTTTTTGGTTGCTTCCAAATTTCCAACTGATCCCCTGATAACCTAGTTATCTACAGTTTTTTTTTCTATTTTGGAAAGAAAAAAAGTCAACCTGTAGTTTTGAAGTATATATCTTATCCGACAGCTGGTTCAGATATTTTTCAGTTTTGAAATTATGAATGTATATGTACTGGAGTGTTATGGAGCAGAGGCGTGCCATCCTTACTCAAATATGATAGCATCTAACACAACATAATCGTGTGTTGCTCAGTTGATGAGGATGCTAATTAAGATAGCAAGCAGAACGTAAAGTGGGTGTGCTTTACCTCAATGACGGCAAGCATCTGTTGTCACCAGAATTTGTACTTGTAACTGGAGTACCAAATTCGTCCATGTTGGGGCTGTCCATCCAAGAAATCAAGATGCTATGCGAGGATCTGATGAAGGACTGAATAAACCGATAAGCCTTACCTGTTCCTCATCCATCCTAGCTAGTGTTCTCCGGCCTGCTACTTACAGATTTCCACATCACCACCTGAGATTGAGAACAAAAGGACAACATCAAAGAAATGCTGGCATGTTGGGCCAGCATCGTCAGGATGCTGCCGGCACAACCATGCAAACACAAGCTAGGCGAGTTCGAATAGAATCACTGACCTGTCTCTTCTAACTTCAAAAGTTAACCAAGCTTAAAGTTGGATCATATATATACTGCTCCCATCGGTAAGTTCAGTAATGATCTCTACAACTGAATCACCTAAGGTAATTCCTTCTCCTGACTGTAAAAAGGTATAGCATTAACCGATAAGTAAACTTTGCTGGATATATATGCTTAGATGTATGTGCGGGTTTTCTTTGGGAACGGAGTATTTCTCAGCCATCCATATTAATTTCAACCATTACACAGGACAGGATAACCTAAAAGTCACTTGCAAAGACAGGCGTCTACTTTATTCCCCATCCATCTACTACACTTTAGTTTAGTTACAGATTAGTACCCTGAAGGAATCACTAGATCATCACAAAGAAGTGCAATTTTTGTTTGCGACAAGTTCAGGCCTGAAAGTTGAGAACCCGGCAGGGGAATCGAATCAAAGGGCCTGTTTGGCACAGCTCCAGCTCCAGCTCCACTCCTCCTGGAGCTGGAGCTTAGCCAAACAGTTTCAGCTCCATCAAAACTAGGATTAGAGTTGGGTGGAGCTCTCTCACAAAATGAACTAGAGTTATGGAGTTGGGTTTAGGCAGCTCCACAACTCCACTCCAGACTCAACTCTGGAGCTAAATTTAGGAGTTGGAGCTGTACCAAACAGACCCAAAGAAAGCCCCAATAGATGATGAGAAAGGTCTCAGGATATCATACAAGTTCCAAAGCATGAGATGAAATACAGGGGCCAATAACTGAGTATACTAGTACTGACACAACTTGGAAAGAGCTAAAGCTAGGTGCCTTTTCATCGGCCCTAACACTAGACGAAACGAAAAGAAATGGATGTGTCATGGTGAAGTTTTCTCAGATTCGGTTACAAATTCAAGCTTGATACACTACACCAAAGTTGCCCAGACTTTTCTTCAGCTCGTGGAAGAAAATGAGACGAGGACAGAAAAAGATTGTGTGTAAATATATAGTATCTACTTTTATCCACCCTTGAGATACAAGCAAAGATAATTCAAACACAAAAATGTATTTTCAAAGGTACTAGTGTGAGAGGTTATGGTTTCAGCGCTCAAATCTGAAAGAACGGAATGGATAGAGAACTGAAAGAAGCAGGACAAAAAAAGAAACAATGTTTTAGTACTCCATACCTATAAATCCCAGCATGAGCCTAACATGGGTAATTCAGCAAGCACTTGAACAGCATAGATTGACAAGACACCCATGCCTAGTGCCTGAAGCTTAAATGTTAGTCATCCAATAATTGTACCGCATGCTTGAAGCTTATAGTTTTGAGAAAATTTCATCTATAGCACAAATAGCATTTTACGTTATTTTCCAGTCTTACGAAAAAGAACATGCAAGTTCAACTACGTACGTGTATTGTCTGTAGGAGAACTGTAGAAGAATATGTTACCTGGCGAATTATAACTGGTCTGCTTTGCTGAATGCTATCGCATAGGGAATCTTGCCTTCTTTTGCTCTTCAGCTGACAACCAAAAAAAGCAATGCACCTACCCTTCACAGCCAATGGCTGGCTCTATGATGGGTTGGTTATCTTTGGATGAAGATAAAAAATGAACCGAGTAAGTGATCAGTTACCACTCACTGAGCAGCATACAGTGGAATCAAAAGATTTTGTTCTCAAAAAGACTTGCTATCAAGAAGGGCAGATTTCTGAAATGCCCGTATATGTTTAATTTCGATGTTCCTCTTAAGACATCATGTCCTGAATAGACAATCAAGTTCATTCTGCTTTGTAAGTTGTAACTCCACAAGTCCAGATGCATCGTCCTGCCACTTCCCTACCCCCATTAGTTGATGGAAAGAAGACTAGAGTAATAAACAGCAGATACTATACAAGTCCATAAAGCAGGAATAAATCTCTGAAAATTGCTAATGCGTTTACACCAAACCACACGTCTTCCGTAAGGCATCTAGCAGATGAAAAGGGTGAGATGCTCTCTTACCTTCGGGATGAAGGCTCCTCCCATCAGGTTCTAAGTTCTAACAACAACACGTTTATAGAGAATCTATCTCAGACAAAGGAAAGCTTTATTAGATGGTGATAGTAGCGAAAGTAAGACGCATCATGTACCTGGAACGGTTTATTCAGAAGAGTCTACGGATGGGCGATGGATAATATGGTCGATCGTTGACGGTTGCTGCAGTACAACTCCGAAGCCAGCTTTGAGCATTATTGACATACACACACAAGCAAAAGTACCTGTGCGTTGCAACAGAAAGTGTATAAACCAGAAAATTGAGGAAAAGTTAAGAAAAATTTATATTATGTAATTAATTTAAATACAGATTTGCCGAAATATTTGGTAATTTAAGTACGTAGGTGTATAACTAAATCAATTTACAAATAAAGTAAGTGTGAGAAATAAAATAACATGGTTAAATTTAATTTTATTAAATTCTCCATGATTAGTTACGATCTTTGGAATTTTCAGAGCTTAATTGCTAATTTTAATAATACAAACATCATTTAACAATAATTTAATTGGAAAAAAGAATAAAAATCATCTCTTTTAGGTTTGGACCTAGGGATGGCAGTTGGGCACGGGTAGTAACTACCCATACCTGTGCCCGCGAGGTAATTCATGCCCGCGGGCATACCCGTTATTACATGACGGGCAAAAAAACACTATCCATGTTCGTTGCCCACGGGCATACCCGTTTACCCGTCACAAACTCACAGTTCAACATTTCAACCACAAATCTCCACAAGCAAAGAGACATTATCACAATTTAAAGAAAGGGTACAGTTGTACCAAGTTCAACAATACAAGCATTACAAGTTCATTAATACTAGATGGTGGCATTTATACTAATTTGACTGAGGGACCACTTGTCAGTTGGTTTTTGCGGGTAAACGGGCGAAGTGGGCATGGGTAGTGACCGTGCCCGTATGCCCATTGGGTATAGGTTTTGACCCAATAAAAAACCCATGGGTACTAAATAGAGAACAAAGCCAACTCTATTAGGGTTTTTACCCACGGGTAAACGGGCAAACGGGTTAAATTGCCATCCCTATTTGGGCCAAATATGGAAAAGTTTATATTCCCTCCCTTTTGCATATCCTATGTGTCTGGACTGTTTCCTTTCTCCGTTAAAGTCCATTTTAAAATACGGGATAAAAATAAAATAAAATCTAAAATTAGAAAAAAAAATAAAAGAAGAGTTCACGTAGGAATACAATTTGAAATAACTAAAATTCGAAACTAAAAATAAGCAATATTGAAAGAAGAGCCCATATAAGAAACCAATACGATATTAATTAAAATTCAAAATAAAAAATCAAATAAAATCCAAAGTTAGAAAAAACAAAAAGGAGAGTTCAAGTAGGAATACAATTTTGAAACAATTGAAACTGAAAATAAAAAAATATTAAACGAATAGTCTATATAGAACACAATACGAGATTAATTAAAATTCAAAATAAAAAATAAAATAAATTCAGAAAATAGAAAAATAAAAATAAGAGCTCAACTAGAATACAATTTATAAATAACTAATTCATAAAAAAAATAAAGACTATTGAAATAAGAGATAATCTAGATACATGACGAGATTAATTAAAGTTCGAAATAAAAAATAAAATTAATTTCAAAAATAGAAAAATAATTATAAGAGTTCAAGTAGGAATATAATTTATGAATAAAAATTATCAGAATGAAAAATATACAATTTTCATTAAAAAAAAGAAAAGTCCATATAGAACACAACGATGACAAATGTGGTGGCAGTAGACGGGCCGTAGAGTAGTAAATTGGCGATACTTGATGATACTTCTAAAAATTATGAAAACGAAACCCAACTAGACAATGAACTCTAAAAACCATAAGTCCTAAAAATTATGAAAACGAAACCCAACCAAACAATGAACTCTAAAAACCATAAGCCCTAAAAATTATGAAAACGAAACCCAACCAGACAATGAACTCCAAAAACCATAAGTCCTAATTTTTAAAGTTCTAAAAAGTATGAATAGAAGTAGTGGTAGATCGAGTAAGCAAATAAAAAGGTGACAAAGGAGTGAGCGGTAGCGACTAACATGGCTTTTAAAAACTATAAAATTATTAGAATCACGGGAATGATAATCTAGCCACGTGTCACGCCCCGAACTAGCCCCGAGCGGAATTAGCCCGTGACGCTCCAAATTAACCTGTTAATCAACTCCTCATCAGCGGGATCCACTTCATCTTCTTCAGCAACTGGGGGGGGTTATTTATATAGAGCAAGGGTGAGTACAGAAGTACTCAGCAAGTCATGGGAATTAAGTGTTTAATGCAGGCTTAAAAGGAAATGCTGTTGTTTTTGCAATCGATTTTAGTTAAACTCCTTTTTGTAATAACTACGTGAGTGCTTCTCAAACGACACTGATGAGACAGTGCGTCTCGTCCGGTCGGAGTATGTGCAATGTATCAATCTTTGGATAGATCAAGGTTGGCCCCCGCCAACAGCTTTCAAATGGCCACACGGGCCTAGCTGATCCCATCAGCTGCAGAATTTTTTTTCAAACATCGAACCCACTCCACAACAGTAATTTCACAAGCAGTAGTCAAACAAAACTACGCTAGGAATCACCTCACATCCGCCCATAACCGCGGGCACGGCTGTTCGAACAGTTCAATAACCTCTGCAGAGGGGTCACACTTTACCCATACGACATTACTAACCCAGATCACCCAGCCCATGCAGAACGGCCACGTCTGGAGACCTTGAGGCTTTCATGACAAGGCATTTCGAAAGCCGACACAGGTTCACCATATGCCAACGAGAGGGGTCCCAGACCAACACCAGGTTAGGTCCCAGACCATACTGTGCCAGGAAGCCCGGGGGTTCTCCCCGGCACCACCTTGTTGAATCCACATGTATCTTGGCATCATGGCTCCCCTGATTAGCTAATTACTCAGCCAGGGGCGTCCCATTCCACCCATGTGGTCGCACTTGTCTTATATTCGGATGAAATTCCAAGGAAACGGTCCTTAAGTGCAAGAGCGGGAAACCGTACTCCCGGTACATTCCCCGGTCCGCGATTTTGGAAATTCATTTAGTTCGCAAGCACCGACCCAGGTGTCGGGTTTTCCAAGTCTTTTGTAAACCCCAAGTTTTACCCATCGTTGGATGTTTTAAATTTGAAGGGAGGTGTTCCGATGCGCATGCCTGAAGGCCCGTGCATCGAAGCACAACAGTTGGCAAAGGAGGTTTAAGTGTTCAATACTTCAAGGAGGGTAATTGCAGCAATTAGGATTGGGCCGGCAGGCTATCTCGCAAGCCGCAGCCGATTTACTTGTGTCAATCCTATTCATGCAATATTTGTGGAAAAGAAATACTTAGATTTAAATTATAGGTGTAAGATGATCAAAGGTGACTTGCCTTGCTCGAGATTTTGAGCTTGATCCTCGAAATCCTCGCACTGCGAGTCTTCGGGCTCCGAAACTACACGCGAAACGGGACAACTCAACAAACAGCAAAAATAAAGCCCTATTATTGACCTCTAAGCATGCCATTAGATAGATCTCGAGATTTGAGGATTTTTGGAAGTTGAACGGAGTCAATCGGATGTACGGTTGAGAAGATATTGAATTTCTAAGATTATTGGATTTTTGATCTAAAGGAAAAAGGATTTATTTAAATCCTTTTGAAAAGAAAAGAAAGAGGGAGGAGGGGTAGACTTTCCTCGGGCGGCTAGGGCGCGGCCCGAGAGGAGAGGCGCGGCTCGGCCGAGCTAATGGGCCGGCTGACCCGAGAAGGCAGCCCAAGGGCACGCGCGGGGAGAGAGGGAGGGGGAACCGGTGGGCCGGGTCCACCTCACGTGGTCCCGAGTGGGACCCGCTTGTTGGCGGCTCGGCTCACCATGAGCGAGGAGCACGCGACGCGGCGCTAGGGTTCGGAGAGGGGGGCGTGGTGCACGCGCGCGGCTCGCGGTGGGTGCGGATGCGGTGGGCCCACGCGCAGCCTCACGGCTCGCGGTGGACCCAGCGCGCGAGCGGGGCGGAGGGGAACGGCGGACCGGGGTCAGCTTGACCCGGTCGCGGCTGAGGTGGCGCCGACGTGGCGCCTTCGTGGCAGCCACGCGGGCCGGAGAGGAAGACGACGCCGCCGGCCGTAACGGACGGCGGACGGCGGCGGCGAGCGGCGGGGCGATCTACGGCGATGCTGGTGAAGGCGAGCACACCGGGAGGTTGCACTGGACGAGGGGAGACGAGCCAACGGCTCGGATTCGCCGGAGGGAGTTCGACGGCGGCGGATTGTGGCGGCGGCAACCGGCGGCGAGAAAAGAGGGTAACAGCGACGGCGCGACGGGAGTTCGATTCCTCCGGACTAGAGCATCTACGCGGCCACCGGAGTCCGTTTCTAGCGTCGGATTAGACGGAGACACTACGAGAGAGGCCGGCGACATGCGGGCGCTACCGAGCACGGGCGGCGACGGCGGCGAGCACACAGCGAGCGGCGGCAGCGGTCGAGGCGGCGCCAGCTAGTTACGGGGAGGCTACACCAGCTTCTACCGAAAGCTAAGGGGGGAGGAGGAGCGAGGAGGGAGAACGGGGAGGGCGCTACCGCGTGAGCTGTGACGAGTGGCCGACGGCGTGGGAGTGATCTCTCCGGCCTCGGGCCGGGGAAGAGGAAGAAGACGAGCGCCCGGAGTCCCCTTCCGTGTCCACGAACGTGCCGGCTCCTCCGGCACGCGTGGCAACGAATGGCCGCGGCGAACAGAGCACGGGAGGCGGCGACAATGGAGTGGAGGCGATGGGCGAAACGAGAGGAGAAGGAAGGGAGGGCGCCTGGGCTTTATAGGATGGTGATGTCGATTTGGAAAACGACCTAGGGCGGTCAAGGAGCGAGCTGGCGCTCGGCGCTCGCGGCCAAAATGGCGACAGGGAGGATGACGCCGACGGTGGAAGAGAAAAGGGAAAAAAAGGAAGAAAGAAAGGGGGCTTGCCCCTTGCTTCTTTGGGAAAAGAAGGAGGGAGAGAGGGCGACGCGGCAGGAGGAGGAGGAGCTCAGCCTCCATTCCTTGGAAGCTAGCGCGCGGAGTGGCGGGGCCGGGTCGATGACGACGGCGATGACGGCGGGGCGGTGTGGAGTGAAGCGGCGAGACGGGCGGCAGACGCGGGGCAGGTGCGGCAGGCGCTGACGGCGGCGGTGACCAGGCGGTCGGCCACCACGGCGCGCGCGCGGGGGAAGCAACGGGCGGCGCAGCGATTTAGGCGGCGCCGGCGGGAGCGGCATCGAGAGGGAGCGAGGGCAGAGGGAGAGAGGGAGAAGAGACGAGCTCTCTCTCTCTCAGCGCCCGAGCGGCGCACGTGTCGCGCACGTGCGGGCAAGGATGGAGGGGAAAGGGAGAATGGGCCGAGAGGGAGGGAAATGGGCCAAGAGAGAAGAGATCGGCCCACGACCTCGAGGGAGGCAAACTAGACTTTTTCGAGCTGGTTTGATTTTGGAGGGATTTAGGGTTTGAATTTGACGATGGATCGGGGAATTTAGATCTGGAATGGCATGGACACTAGACAACATACAAGGAAACAATTTTCGTATTTAGGATTTTTAAGGGATAGTTTTCCCACTAGGCGCCACGACGGAACGGGCGGTACACCACGCAATTGCGCCGGCCGCTCAACTAGTTTATCATTAAATGAACTATCATAATATACAACTGTTTTTATTTAAGATATTTTTCTTTTCGTAGATATTGTTGGTCAAAGTAGCATCTCGGAGATCATGTTCAGGTAAAAAATGCTTATATCTTGAGACAAAGAGAGTATATATTAGTGACGCGATGCATCAAAAACTGGTCAATTAAGAGTGTGTTGTCGTGTTTAGTTTCCCCCCTATTCCTAACTTTCCATCACATCATATCACATAAAAAACTTTTATACACACATAAACTTCCAACTTTTTTTTCAAACTCCAAACTTTCTTCAAACTTCTAACTTTTTTCAGGAACTAAACACACCCTTAGTTCACGCTAAAATTGAAAGTTTGATTGAAATTGGAACGATGTGACAGAAAAGTTGGAAGTTTGTGTATATTTAGTTATCGCAAAAAACTTATGTTTAGTTATCGCAAAAAATGGAAGTTTGATTGAAATTAGAACGATTGGACGAAAAAGTTAGATGTTTATGTGTGTAGAAAAGTTTTGATGTGATGAAAAAGTTAAAAATTTGTTGAAAAAGTTTGAAACTAAACTCGGCCTAAATAACACCCAAGCACAAGTTCACCCAAGCACAAGTTGAGAGTTTTTCCAGCTGACACGTACTGTTACTCCCACACTCAACCGGATGCCCGTTCACATCCATCGTTTCGCGCTCTTCCATGGCGCTTGACCGGACCGCCCAGGAAACGACCAGTCGATCACGCCCCTCCCGACAAAAAACACTGCTCGCGTTGTCAAATTCTACTCAGCTAATCCCATCTTTTGCAATCATTGTCTGGCAACTCTTAAAACCTTCTCCTTCCGGCCTGTTTGTTTGAAGAAAGTTTTTATAAGGGATTAGGAGTTTAAAGGGATGTGGTTATTAAGTGTTTTGTTTGTTAGGAGACATGTGAATTTTGGTGGGATGGGGATGGGAAATTGAGGAAGGAACTCCCTCCTTTTCAATACCTTAGAGGGACAGGTAATTGGGAGGGAATTCCTCATTTACTTTGACTAAGCAAATCTCAGTCATTCGTAACTAAACTGTAACTAAACTCCCTATCAATTTCAATCAACTGACGAAGGTGATGCTCCATCCCGTGAAGGCTACAGGAAAAACAAAAAGAAACTACTACACCATCACTCGCAAAAATAAATGTTCGGGGGTGGCCAAACTGATACGGATTGGATTGGAAAAAGATTAAAAACGCGTTCGCGAGAAAAGGAAAAAGAAAAAACGATCAGTCCCATATAAAAAAAATGACCTTGTGCTTGCCATTACATTAAAATAAAAAAAATCACTTAGAAAAAATCTAATCCATCCATAAAATTGAGATTATCTAAACTAACAACCAGTCACGGGTGCGATTTCATTACGCGGGCAGCAACAAAAGAGTAACGCTGCCGCAAAAAAAAAAAAACATAAGGTACCATTAAAAAAACAGATTACCCCACACATGATGCGCTGCCCTCCCCCAACCCGATCATACGCCTACGCTCCACAGCCGTATGCGACGTTGGAGTAGCACATACTACTACACAATAGCTAACGCTAGCAACAAGCTAAAAAGCTTCCAGCCAATTAATCTCCTCGTTGTCGCCTCAACCTTCTCCCTTGCATCATCCCTGGCTTCCCCAAGCATTGTCTCCAGCCTCAGTATCCTCTGCGTTCTCTCTTCAACCATTCTCATCGCAGCAAGGTCCGCCCCGTTCTGTCTGTCGGCCGCACCCTCGTTCTGCCGTACTTGTGCACGGACGTCTTCTGCGGACAACTGCAAAACATCTCCCTACACCCAGGTGTTGAATGCAATGCCCTTCGCCCGAGAAAATTGACATTTTGCCATTATCAAAACAGGGTTTCGCTGGAATGTCATTCTCAAAAGTGGTTTCGCTAAAATACCACCTTCAATCAGGGGCAACACACTGTAATGCCATTTCATCCATTTCTTCTCACTTTAATAATTTGTGTAATGTTTTTTCTTGCTGAGATGACCAAAATGCCCTTGGATGGTCTCATCTCTCCCTCTATCTCTTCCTCCTATCCATTGCAAATGGTGGGCAACGCCGGCGGCGACGCGGCTGGGGATGAGGACAGCAGCGGCGGTGCCGTCTCCGTCCCCAGCTGCGCCGCCGAGCCGAGCAGCCTTCCCCACCCACGTCGATGCCATCCCCGTCCCCGTCTCTCTCTCTCCATCTCTCCCTCCGACTCGTCGGATCCCTTTCATCATGCTGCTTTGCTTCCTTGTCAGGCGAAAGTCTAGTCTTGGCTCCTTTGAGCCCCGACGGACGGCGGCGGCGGTTTTCCGTCACTTCTCTTCTTGAAGACGTCGTTTTGGCATCCCTTAGCCAAGCCTCTCGATCGGTGCAAGCATGCTGTAGGAGTTGGCTTTGTGTTGGTTCTGAGGGTGTTCTTTTGGGCGATCTCGTATGTGTTCCTTTATCATCTAGCGGCGGTCGGTCACGATTAGCGGCGGTCGGTCCGGTGTTAGCCTTCTCCTGCGGTTTTGTGTGTTGGCGCTGTCAGTGTGTGGGTGGCGGTATTTTTTTTCTTTTTTTCTGGTTACGACCTTCCAGGGTTGTAATCTTGTAATTTTTTCCTACTCTATCAATAGAATTTCGCACCATCTTATGTGAGTCGTTCAAAAAAAAAAAAGAAAAGCTTGTAGCCCTCGTCGGCATGAAGCATATGAAGGAAGCAGGAGCTAAAGCCACACTAGATGTGCATGTTTCATTGAATCAATTGGCAGCTAGCTGGGAGGAATCGTTGAAGGTTCTGATAGATGCGTGGATTTGGGGATTAATTTTTTCACCTGTTTTTCTGTTTCTTTTTTTCTTATTGATGTATGCAAGTTGTTCATAAAAAACTGGGTACTGTATTGATTTCTTGGGAGGATTGTGATAAAAAGCCAAAGATTTCTTATCCACTACATTGATTTCATTCCGAACCCAGTGACGCCGGCGCTGCCCACCAACTGCAACGGAGAGGAGGAAGAGATAGAGGGAGAAATAAGATAGGATCCAAGAGTATTTTGGTTATCTCAGCAAGAAAAAACATTACAAAAATCATTAAAGTGAGAAGAAATGAATGAAATGGTATTACAACGTGTTGCCTCTGATTAAAGGTGTCATTTTAGCGAAACCACTTTTGGGAGTGGCATTCCAGCGAAACCCTGTTTTGACAATGGCAAAATGTCAATTTTCTTATATATCGAGAAAATAGTTGCCTGCAGATAAAAGTGGAAAATCCCATTTCCTTCACTATCGGTACGGGGTGTGTCGTACGGGAGTGCTGCAGTAAGCAGATGCGTTTACATAGCTTATGTCTCCTAACCCCTGTACTGTCGCGCACGCATCTTAATTGGGATCGTTGGACGGCCAGGATTCATGGAGCATGTGAACCTCGGTTCACATATGCATTTCCCCACACACGCGCGCGCGCGCGCGCGCAGGTGTACGTACTCCTGGTTCCATCTACCGTCCGTTCGCAACCAGCCGAGATCGATTATGCTAGCGGATCCACATACCGACCCGTTTTCATTTTTATCGTGAAAAAAAATCGTGGTAAAATTTGTATCCCGCACAAATCGCAACCAGGCTGAATACTCGCATAAATATCTCGTTCTGAATCTTCTGGTTTAGTGCTAAACCGAACTATAAATCAACAGATCGGTCCATAGGTGAGAGTGCGATATACGGGCAATTTGGAGGCGACGGCGACGGCGATGCGATCCATCGGCGAGGGCGTCTCAGGCCATGGCGGCGAGTAGCAGAAATCCATCAGCAAGTCTGTGCGCTGGTGGCATCGAATCCATCGTCGAGACGTCGATGCAGTTTGTCCACCTGCCGGCGGCGTGATTCCATCGACATGAGCAGCTTTTGCACCATTGGGATATTCCCAGGTGATTGATTCCCGTTTTTCTCTCGTTCTGTATTTCTTGCAGATTGATCAAGCATTGATCTCTTTCTTTTTATTGCAGATCGATCAAGGTATAAGCTCCTCTCTTTCTTTTTATTGCAGATCGATCAAGGTATAAGCTAGCATGCAGGTCGCCAGCAGCGTCGTGATCCATCGGCATCGATGGCGGCGATTAGATCGATGTCCACAGCCATATTGCGCGCAGCCCATCGGCAAAGCCGAAGGCGACGACCAATCCATCGGCAAAAAGCGGTGCTGGAGACATCACAGCACCCGCTTACAGCATCGGCAACAGCGAGCCCCCTCGAAGGCTCCAACCGAATATCACGGCAGATCATCCAACGAATATATATACCAGGATTTGCCTGGTAGAAACACAAGCTTTTCTTCAAATTATAGTATCAGTATGTGCACATCAGCACATGTATCGATCTAGTTTCCTGCACATACATCATCATCTCTTCTTAATTATACTCCATTAATCTCTTCCTGATTAGTGATTACTATATACTACTACGAGATCAACTAATTTCACATTATTTGTCAATATTACATACTACTGTGAAAAGTGTGTATATATGCAATAGTTAGGAACAAACCCAACGAGTATAGTCGAGTATGGCCAGTTTTGGAAATACATGCTGCTCTTCTGAAGCTTTCAAAATTTTGGAAATACATGCCGCTCAATTTTCTGAATCTTTGAAAATGCATGTATACTGATACTTTTGCATCTCATGAATGCAGCCGGTACTCTGTACAGCTACTGTGTAAAATCAAAATAGATAACAAAGTTTCCAATTAATCATGTTGGGATTTCTGACACTTCCTTCCACTCTATGTCCATCCGGCACTGAAACATGCCGACGACGGCGATGCCGTCTTCTCTATGTATCTAGGATTGATGATTCTTGTTTTCTCATAATCTTAGTTGTAGTATCTAGTTGTATCTTTGTACTGGCTTCTTACTTTGACCGAGTACTCAATGGTTACATAAAGTTCTTGTCATCAGTATGATTACATACTGCTTGTTCTTCTAAAGCAGTATGTCTGTTTTTTTTATATACTGTTTTTTACATCCCTGATATATTGACTGGTATATAATGTTCTTTTTAATCGCTGATACTACTACTATGTAAAAAGTAGTATATACTCATTCCAAAAAAAAATCAGTATATACTCATTCCGAGAAAAATCAGTATATATTCATTCGGTCGTTCCAGCAGTATATACTGCACGTACCAATAAAGAGAAAAAATCAGTATATACTCATTAATTCTGAAGTAAGTATATACTGCTGCTAACAAAAAGAAGTATACATTGCTACAACAAAAATATAAGCTGGTACTCCTAACTATGTACTGCTAATACATAAAAAAATAGTATATACGACCGCTCATCACTAGAAATAGTATATATACTGCGGCCTTAAAAACAGTATACACTGTTGCTAATTAGAAAATGGGGATATCCAGGTGCGTTCAAATTTGAAAGCAAATGCATGCCAACACTCTTCTTATCTGCATCAAATCCGGTGTGTACCTATGTCACATGCATGCAGTGATTTCGAAACTAATATTTTTATCTTTTTTTATGGCTAATTTAAATGCTAATAGATCATCCATTAATAAAAGAGAGTACATATACAGAAGAGCCAATATATATATATATATATATATATATATATATATATATATATATATATATATATATATATATATATATATATATATATATATATATATATATATATATATATATATATATATATATATATATATATATATATATATATATATATATATAGAGAGAGAGAGAGAGAGAGAGAGAGAGAGGAGCCATGAAAAAAAATAAAATTTCCAAATCACCGCATGCATGCGGCCTAGCTACCCAGCGGATTTGGTGCAAATTTGAACGAGGGTGTTGGCATGCATTTGCTTTTAAATTTAATAACGTACCTTAGTTATACTCTCTTTTCTAGTAAGCAACAGTATATACTGTTTTTTAGGCCCAGTATATACACTCTTTGTAGTGATGAGCAGTAGTATATATATACTAGTTTTTTTTATTAGCAGTACATGGTAAGGATTACCTTATATTTTTGTTGTAGCAGTGTATACTTCTTTTTCTTAGCAGTCGTATATACTTACTTCAGAATTAACTAGTATATATACTGATTATTTCTTTTTTTAATGGTACGTGCAGTATATACTGTTGGAACGACTGAATGAGTAGTATATACTGATTTTTCTTGGAATGAGTATATACTGATTTTTTTTGGAACGAGTGATGAGTATATACTGATTTTTTTTTGAATGATTAGAGAAATCCGATTATAAACATTGTAGTATATACTTTTTCCCACTTAGTAGTAGTAGTATAAACTTTACTCGTTTTACTTAATTAGAGCAGCACATACTAATTTTCTTTTGGTTCAGTATATACTGATTTATTCTCCGAAAGAGTATGTACTGATTTCTTTCCCAAAGTATATATATGAATGCACATACACTACTAGAAAACTAATTTTCGCAGGCGGCCAAAACTAATCTTCGCAAACGGGAGGGAGGTCCGCCTGCATCACAACTACTGCGAAAATCATCGATTTTCGCAGTCGGGGCAACGGCCTGCCTGCGAAAATGCAAAAAAACGAAAAAAAAAATCGCCGCACGCCTTGCCACCGCCGCCCTCCCCCGGCCGGATCTGAGAGGGGAGGGGAGCCGCTGCCGCCGCCGCTCCATACCGTCGTCGCCCCGCGCGTCGTCTTCACCGCCGCCCCGCGCCTTCGTCGCCGCCGCCACCCCCGCCGGCCTCCCCCCTCCCTCCTCCGGCCAGATCTGTGAGGGAGGAAGGGAGGGGAGACGCCGCCGGCCGCCCCGCGCCGTCGTCGCCGCCGTCGCCCCCACCGGCCTCCCCCCTCCCTCCTCCAGCCAGATCTGGGAGGGAGGGGGGAGGGGAGCCGCCGCCGTCGCCCCCGCCGGCCTCCCCCTCCCTCCTCCGGCCAGATCTGAGAGGGAGGGGGCAGGGGAGTCGCTGCCGCCGCCCGGACCGCACCGCCGCCGCTCCACGCCGTTGCCGCCGCCGCTAGCCTCCCCCGTCCCTCCTCCGGCCAGATCTGGGAGGGAGGGGGGAGGGGAGCCGCCGCCGCCGCTCGGACTTCGGCCGCGCCTCCTCGCCGCTGCCGCCCTCCACCGCCGCCGTCGGGAGCCACCGCCGGGGAGAGTAGAAGTGAGGGGAGGGGAGAGGAGGAGAGGGGAGGGGAGGGGAGAGGCCGGTGAGGAGAGGTATGAGGGGAGGGGAAGGGAGGAGAGGTGTGGAGCGAGGGGAGGACTGAGAGGTGTGAGGACTTAGAAAAAAATTAGGGCCCGCAAGTCTATTTATATTCAAGTCATTTACGCAGGCGCCACTTAAGTGGTCCGCCTGCGAAAATCAAGCGGGCATCAAATTTCACCCCGATTTATATTTTTGTAGGCGATCATTTGGCTCTAAGGGTCATGTCCGCCTGCGAAAATAAGACCCCCACGCTGGGAAAAATGCTTTTTCTAGTAGTGATATGTACTGCTTTCTGCATACTCTAGTAGCAATGTAGTATATATAGTATGTTCACATACTCTTATAAGTATATACTGTTTACTATTTATTGGAACAGTACGTACTGTTTTGTTACAAGTATATGCTACTTATTCCTTTGAACAATATATACTGTTTTCTTGAATTTTCTGGCCAGTATATACTACATTAGTATTGACGGAGCATATACTAGTTTTTTCTTAATTTGGTCAGTATATGCTGCTATACTTTTGTTCGGTCACTATATACTGCATCTCATCGCTAAAGGAGATAATACTGCTTTCTTGTTTGCTCAGTATCTGCATATACTACTCTTTTTGTTTCTTCAGTGTGTGTGTGTGTGTGTATATATATATATATATATATATATATATATATATATATATATATATATATATATATATATATATATATATATATATATATATATATATATATATATATATATATATATATATATATATATATATATATATATATATATATATATATATATATATATATATATGTGATGCATATACTGCTTAAATAAGTATATACACTATTTCTTAGATTTAGTAGCATGTACCACTATTACTTAGATAAGCCATATATAGCTTTTCATGTGTGCAGTATTATATGCTTTTTCACGAGCAAAATTTAGAAGTATGATACAAAATTCATCTACAAATACAAAAAAAACAAGAGGTATATATATATATATATATATATATATATATATATATATATATATATATATATATATATGAGCTCATGCTCACAGGATTCAGAATCAACTAGTCGATCGAAAAATAGAGAAAAAGAAATAAGAGGTAGATATATATGCTGCTGAAAAATTAAGAATCTATTCAGTTCTCTGGGAGGTTGGAACAAATGCCTTAGGTGTCGCCTCTGATTTTTGGCAGATCGATATTAGCTCTAAACCTGAAA
The DNA here is from genome assembly GCF_034140825.1 of Oryza sativa Japonica Group. Lineage (NCBI taxonomy): Eukaryota > Viridiplantae > Streptophyta > Magnoliopsida > Poales > Poaceae > Oryza > Oryza sativa. Next base: position 261,993 of record NC_089037.1, read on the forward strand.
TCAAATAACCATAGACATGGTGCAATACGCGTTTCTACCGGACGTTGTGGCCGTGATTCATTGACTAGACACCATCGTCGATCGAGGATCCGTGTGAGCAGCTGCCATCGTTGGACGGTGTGCCTCAGATTACGGCCGGAAGCCCGGAAACCTCTGCCATGATTGATACGGTTCTCGTACGCCTGGCCCACTGCAAAAGGGGGAAAGGATAGCAGATATTTAGAAGCGACCATGAATCAGAATATCTGGAATCAGAATATATATCTAGCAGTCAGACTTCAAGGATTGGTACCAACAATGAGGAGGACGATCGGCCGATGAACCACCACGCCGTCGTCGCCGGATTGCCTGTAGCCACCGCGCCTCGCGTCGTGGCCGAATCGCCGATGGATCGTGCCGGCATCGTGGCCGAATCGCCGATGGATCGCGCCATGGCCGCACGCCGCTGCGTCTGTATCGCGAGAGATATGTGTCGCTTTAGTGAGAAAAAATCGGCGATGGTTAGTTAAATTATCCCTGGATAATTATGGATTAAATCTTATTCAAAATATTAACGGGCCAGTGCATCTATACCCGTTAGGGGGAGGTTCGATCGGGTAGATCGCTGGTTGAATGGATGAACGGTGGATGGTGGATGGGAGCAGGTGTACGTACTCCTAGGTGTATAGAATCATTTTCCTACACACACTCCGTGAATCCACAAATAAAAGAGGGGAGTACCTATGCATCTTTCAAAAGATTTTTATAACATATCACACAGATTTTTAATCTTTGAATTAAAATCCGATAAGAAAAAATCTTTCGAGTGAGATATAGCAAAATCGGGGAAAAAAAAAGGAGAAAGCTAGCAAGCAGCCCAACCAAAGCAGCAGCAAGGCCGGCCCAACAAAAAGCAAACGCAGCCTAGCAGTCAGCCCACATAGCAAAGCAGCAGCCCATTACAATACTGTAGCACCCAGGAATAAGTTCACTTTAGGTCCCTTAATTTGTCGCCGAATATGAAATTCATCCCTAAATCAAAATCTTAGTTATACCTCATCCTCTAACTTACAATACCATGTCAATTTAGATTCCTCGGCAGTATCGTGGCCAGTTTTAACTGACGTGGCAAGTGGGCCCCACACGGGTCACATGTCAGTGCACAAATAATACCACCTTTTGCCTAGCTTGGACAGAACTAGCTTAAATAGAAGGCTTGCCCGAGCCTACTACACTGAAAAAAGGTTGGATCCACGTCTACCAGGAATCAGATAAAAATAAGGAGCAATTTTATTAATTTAAAAAAATAAAAAATAGATGTCTTTTTTTTAAAAAAAAAGACATGTGATTAAACATGTCTTTTTTAAAAAAAAAATGTAATCACCAACAAAATAAATCATGTTTACATCCAATTTTTTTTCTATTAATTGTATGATTTCCTTCTAATTTTTTGAGTAAAAAAGATTGAAGTGCAGTGAGGTTGATCTGATAGATAGCGAAAAACATTTCTTATACTATTGCTACTCTTTACAATAAGTAAGAAAAAAGTTTATCAATATCAAGTACCAAAAAATAACCATGCATTTGCAACCAACTCATAATAATACATGACAAAAGTAAATACTTTTCGGGTTTCAAACTTTAGTCTATAATACATAATTTTATTTTAAAGTGGTATTAATAGTTTTCCTAAAATCATCAATGTCAATGGATTTAGAGCAACTAATAATTATGTCATGTTCGATTTGACTACAAGGACCTCAATTAATCTGGTGACATTTTGCTCCTACACACCCATTACTATTGTTTTTTTATGCTTCACCTTGTGTGAGGATTCCGCAATGATTTTCGTCCGTCGTGGTCGTGTATGCGCGATGGAAAACTCTAGCAAAACCGACTCTGAGACGAGAAACTCTAGGGTTTCTCTTATTTAGGATAGGGTTCGATTCTGAGCATGATACGATGAGGTTTTGCTCCGATTCTTGAGAAAACGGAAAGAGGATGAGATAAGAATCAAAACCCCTCAATTAATTTTGGATTATCTCTAAAGATGTTACCGGATTTCACGGAGGAGATGATTTCACACAGCGTCGGGAAGCTGCGGGTGTCCGGCTGAAGATAGATGACGACCCTGTAGCTGCGGGACCCACGCGATAGTGAGAGGAGGAGAAGAGGGAGGACTATTAGACTTCTTGTTGCTTGATGGGCTTGATGCGCTTGCGGGCTATAGGCGGAGGGGAGGAGAAGGGAAGAAAATGGGCCGGCTCGTCTGCGGGCTGAGGGAAGAAATGGGCTGAAAATAGCCCAGGGTTTTTATTTAGAATTTTATTTCAACTAAAAAAATACACGTGCGCTGCAACGGGTGAAAGTTATTTTAGTATTAATATTGTATACGGTTTAGTTATGGTGAAATTCACTGTGGGAATTCGATTAGATATATATTTTTCTACAAAATTATGGGTTGTAATCAAGAGTCTGATTAACTCAAGTTAACATGTGAGTTTTTTAAAGAGATTTCTTATACAACTCTTTATGTATTTCCAAAAACGAACGAACTTAAAACCCGACTAAAATACAGATCTATATTTCCAAAAGCGAACGAATTTAAAACCGATTCATACACAAATGACGTACCAAAATACCGGCAAAAACATCTTCATTTTTTATAATAGTAGAGATAAATGCTGAAATGATGTTTGTATTATTAAAATTATCAATTAAGCTCTTAATTTTTTTAAAAAAAATTCAGATAGTGTAATTAATTATTTATAAGTTAATAAAAGTTAAATTGTCACGCCCCGAACTAGTCCCGACACGGAACTAGCCCGTGACGCTCCAAATTAACCTGTTACTCGATACCAGTCCCAGGAAACAGTGCTGGTATCACAGGGAGACAGAATATCACAGCAACAGAGGTCTCTTTATTATAGAGTAGAAGTACAGTCATGTTGGGCTGCGGACAGATCCCGAGCTCACAACTGCATTACAAAAGGAAAGCGGAAGCCAGGACTTGGACCAATCATCACAGGCGTGACTTGGGAACTAGGCCGAAACCCTAAAACTCATCGTAGCCGGCTTGCTCCTGGAAGAACTCCTCATCAGCATGATCCGCTTCATCTTCTTCAGCAACTGGGGGGATTATTTATATAGAGCAAGGGTGAGTACGGGAGTACTCAGCAAGACAGGGGAAATAAGTGTTTAATGCAGGCTTGAAGGAAAGGCTGTTGTTTTAGCAATTGATTTTATTTGAACTCTTTTATAAAAGCAACTAAGTGAGTGCTTCTCAAACGACACGGATGAGACAGTGCATCTCGTCCGGTCGGAGTATGTGCAATGTGTCAGTCTTTAGATCTTGAAACAAGGTTGGCACCCGGCCAACAGCTTTTTAAACGGCCACCCGGGCCAACAACTTTTCAAACGGCCACCCGGGCCAACAACTTTCCAAACGGCCACCCGGGCCTAGCTGATCCCGTCAGCTGCTGATTTTTCAAACATCGAACCCATTTTCACAACAGCAATTTCACAAGCAGTAGTCAAACAAAACTACGCTAGGAATCACCTCACATCCGCCCATGACCGTGGGCACGGCTGTTCGAACAGTTTGTTAACCTCTGCAGAGGGGTACACTTTACCCACATGACATTACTGACCCGGATCACCCAGCCCATGGGGATCAGCCACGTCGGGGGACCTCCAAGCTTTCATGACAAGGCATTTCGAAAGCCGACACAGGTTTACCATATGCCGACGAGAGGGGTCCCAGACCAACAACAGGTTAGGTCCCAGACCATACTGTGCCAGGAAGCCCAGGGGTCCTCCCCGACACCACCCCGGCGAATCCACATGTCTCACGGCATCAAGGCTCCCCTGATAAGCTAGTTACTCAGCCAGGGGTGTCCCATTCCACCCATGTGGTCGTACTCGTCTTATGTTTGGATGAAATTCCAAGGAATCGGTCCTTAAGTGCGAGAGCGGGAAACCATACACCCGGTACGTTCCCCGGTCCGCGGTTTTGGAAATTCAATTAGTTCGCAAGCACCGACCCAGGTGTCGGGTTTTCCAAGTCTTTTGTAAAACTCCAGTTTTACCCAAGTTGTTACTCAGATTTTAAGTTTGAAGGCGACCGTCGATACTCACACAGAGTGCACGAATATCGAGGTGCAACTGGGTGGTTACAAGGGGACATAGTATGGCAATTAACAATGGAAGGATCAAATGCAACAAGTTAGGTAAGTCCGCCAATCTGTCTTGCAGATGGGACAAAAGATTTAGTGCGATCCTATCAATGCATAATATTTTGCAGGCAATATAATTAAATTTCAAATATTGGCTCAAGATGTTCAAAGGTGGCTTGCCTTGCTCGAGATCTGGAGCTTGATCCTCGAAATCCTCGCACTGCGGGTCTTCGGGCTCCGAAACTACACGCGAAACGGGACAACTCAACAAACGGCAAAAATAAAGCCCTATTAATGACCTCTAAGCGTGCCATTAGATAGATCTCGAGATTTGGGGAATTTTGGAAGTTGAACGGAGTCAAACGGAATTACGGTTGGGAAGATATGGAATTTCTAAGATTATTGGATTTTTGGTCTAAAGGAAAAGGATTTAATCCTTTTTGAAAAAGAAAAGAAAAGAAAGAACAGAGGGATGGAAATTAGACTTTTCCTTGGGCGGCTAAGGCGCTGCCCAAGGGAATTGGAGCGGCTCGGCCGAGCTTAACGGGCCGGCCGGCCCAAGACGGCCCAAGCGCGCGCGCGCGGGAGGGAGGAGAGAGAGTCCGGTGGACCGGGCTCACCACGCGCGGTCCCGGGTGGGACCCGCTTGTCAGCGGCTCGGCTCACCGTGCGGAGGGAGTACGTGGCTCATGCGCGCGGGCGGGGGAAGGACGCGGTGCACGCGCGCGGTCCGTGGTGGACGCAGGTGCGGCGGGCCCACGCGCAGCCTCACGGCTCGCGGTGGAACACGCGCACGGGGAGGGACTGACCGGGGTCGGCTCGACCCGGTCTAGGCTGAGCTGGCGCCGACGTGGCGCCTACGTGGCGGCCACGTGGGCTGGCGGGAGGTAGACGATGACCCGGCCGCGAATGGACGGCGGGCGGCGGCGGCGAGCGGCGGAGCGAACCACGGTGATACGGGCAACAGTGAGCACACCGGGCGGTTGCACGTGACAAGGGGAGGCGAGCCAACGGCTCGGATTCGCTGGAGGTTGCTCGACGGCGGCGGATTGCGGCGGCGGCAACCGGTGGCGGGAGAAGAGGGAAACGGCGACGAGGTCACGAGAGGTCGATTCCCGGCGGTGAGAGCATCTACGCGGCTTCGGGAACTCGACGCTAGCGTCGGATTAGGCGGAACTACGCCGAGCGAGGCCGGCGACGAGCGGGTGCTACGGAGCTCGGGCGGCGACGGCGGCGAGCACACGGCGAGCGACGGCAACGGTCGGGGCGGCGCCGGCTAACTACGGGGAGGCTACTCAAGCTACTACCGAAAGCTAGGGGGAGGAGATGGAGCGAGGAGGAAGAACGGAGAGAGGCACTACCGTGCGGAGGAGGGGCGCTGTGACGAGAGGCCGACGGCGCGGGAGTGATCTCTCCGGCCTCGGGCCGGGGAAGAGGAAGAAGAGGGCGCGGCCGAAGTCCCCTTCCGCGTCCTCAAACGCACCGGCTCTCCCGGCGCTCGGCGAAGGACGGCGGAGGCGAGACAGAGCACGGGGGCGGCGGTAACGGTGAGGAGGCGAATGGGAGAGGGAAGGAAGGGAGGGGGAAGACGGGTTTAAATGGGCGGCAATGTCGGTTTGGGAGAGAGGAACCGACATGGGCGGTCAAACCGGCGAGCTGGCGCTCCGGCTAGCGTCCAAAGCGGCGACAGGAGGTGACGCCGGCGAGAGGGGAAAAAGGGAGGAAAGGGGAAAAGGAGGGAGAGAAAGGGGGCTCGCCCCTTTGCCGAATCGGGAAAAGAAGAAGGGAGCGGGGCGACGCGGCAGAGGGAAAGGAGAGCTCGGCCTCCGTCTCTTGGCGGCTTGCGCGCGGAGTGGCGGGGGCCGGGCGATGATGACGGCGATGACGGTGGGATGGTTTGGAGCGGCGCGACGACACGGGCGACAGGCGCGGGCTGGCGCGGCAGAGGGTGACGGCGGCGGCGACCAGGCGGTCGGCCACTCGGCACGCGCGCGCGGGAAACAACGGGCGGCGTCCGCGCGGGCGCGCTCACGCGAACACGGCGCGCGGGGCCGGCTTTGCGAGCGGGGAGCTCGCGCGAGAGGAGGGGGGCGCTCGGCGCGGGCGACTCCCGCGCACGCGCGCGCGGCGCGCGGGCGGAGCGGAGGGGAGCGGAGAGAGAGGCGCTCGGCGCGGCTCTCGCACGCGCGAGCAGCGAGCGGGGGGGGGGGAGCGCGCCGGGGGGAAAGAGAGAGAGAGAGAGAGAGCGCCTGGGAGAGAGGGCCGGGGGAGAGAGAGATGGGCCGAGCGAGATTCGGCCCATCGACCTCGGGGGAGGCAAAATAGACTTTTACGGAGGAATTTGATTGGAAGGATTTGGACTCGGAATTGAACTCGACGATAGATCGGGGATTGAGATCTTGAGATGGCACGGACACTAGACAACAAGCAAAGAAACAAATTTCGCAATTAGGATTTTTAAGAGATAATTTTCCCGCTAGGCGCCACGACGGAACGGGCGCTACATAAATCCAGCCATATTTTATTTATGAAATTTTATTTCTCATATTTACCTCACCGTAAAATTAATTGAACTCTAGTATAAATTATAGAAATAATTTATTAAATGATTTATAAATCCATTAAACAAAAATCAGGATGGACAATCCATCCCATTCTCAATTTGGATTAGGACCATACATACGTATGTCCTAATCATGCATCATTCACATTTATGTTGTCGCTGCACATCAAAATAGAGATCAATGGGATCAATTCAATGAAAATGACTTTGTCGACGGTGGATACCTATAGACCGGATATAGAGGGTATTGGAGTACGCTGGTACGAGGATCTACGTAGTACGACATCAAACAAGCAGAAGACAAACATTATACTGGTTCAGGCCACTTGATAGGTAATAGCCCTAATCCAGTTGATATGGGATTATATGATGGAAACCACGGATTACAAAGGGAATAGCGGAACTCGATGATACCGACGAGACCGTAGTCGAGTTGGTTCGGCTAGATCACCCGGCGACTTGGCTCCTGTAGGCTCCGACTTCGTAGGCTGAGGTGGATGGGTTGGTGGTGAGATTCGATGCCTTAGGTCCTCCCGGTGGTCCCTTTTATATCGCGGGTCAGTTGATCTCCAAGTAGGACTCGGAGATATCAGACCCCTCATGATACAGTGACGACGCAGTCTTGTCCGAGTAGGACTTCTCTCATGTGTAGATTCTGTTTCTATTACGTGATTGATTTCCTTAACATGTACAGGAAACATCCGTATGCGCGTAGGTATACCGTATCGGTATACAATATATATCCAAGGGTAGAGAGTATACCTTATCCGTAACCTTGACAATTACTTGATAAAAACATGTTCCCAAGATACGTGAACTCAATGACGTCATCTTCTTTTTGAGGGGATGTGCAACTAGAACGCAATATTACATGCAACTCCAATCATTCATCCGTGTGTTCCCGAGCGTCCGTCTATTGACCGCATGTTTATGTGTTTCCATTAATTGGATATATATAAATATCCAATTAAAAAACCCTCGTCGGAACAGAAAAGCATCATATCATACCGGTAGCAATCTTGCTATATACTTGTCGACAAATTTTCTCTCAAAAATTTGACAGATGTAATTACAGGACAATCATAGTGTAATTACACTGTAACTTACATATAATTACACTGTAACTACAATGTAACTTTTAAAAATCTCTCTGTAACATGTTATTTCGGTAAAATGGAGGTCGTGGAAATAAATCCTTTTACATATATGTGTGTTGTGATATTTTTTTTCTTCCTCACTAGAACAAATCTTGTAATAAATCTAACGATTCAAAATTACGTAATCTTACATACAAGTTACACTGTAGTTACATACAAGTTACAGTATAATTATACTACGATTGTACTATAATTGCATCTATCAAATTTTTAGGAGAAAATTTATCGACAAATTTATAGGTGGTCCCTACTGGTAGATTTGTTTTTTTAACCGAAGATCGATCAGAGCTAATCATGATGCGGGTAATTAGGCTAATTAGTTATGAAATAGTTAGTGAGATTAATCCCTTCTCGCGAACGTTCGTGGCTGTTTCCCGTGTAGGGTAGTACGCCTACTATACCTAGAGATCCTAGTACTAGTACTCCAGTACAATCCTTTCTACTCCTACTCCGTAAATAGTACTACTACTAGGTTGTGGATTCCTCTTGATTGATACAGATCTGGGAATTGAACCCAATACCCCTACTCGGCGGTGACTAGTACACCTTATCTCTTCGAAACCCTAGCTAAGAGCCGTCGCTTTATCTCTTTTCTCTTCTTCTTCTTCCCTTGTACTCCTCCGATCCCCAATCTCATCTATCACCACCTGACCTGATCTTTCCCTGCAGATCTCATTGAGAAAGAGAAGAGAAGAGATATTCTTTTTTCCAAAGAAGAAAATCTTGGCCGCGCGCGCGAGATCTTTGCGCAAAAGATGATATATGATGCCTGATCGATCTTCTCGTTTCGGATCTTATTATTGCTCGGCTAATTAGTATTATTAACGCTGCTAGCCAGGGCCTTTGATCCGCGTGGTCGTGGTCGTCGGTGAGGCAGCCGGGCAGGCCGACTCCCATGCATGGAAGCTCGCTTCAGGGTCAAGTCAACTGATTATGTTTTTCATTAATTTGTTGGTAATTAATTTTTTTATATGTACGTACATATATATATAGCTCGGATGGTTTGGTATTTCTTTCTCAGATCTATATATATTGCAAGGGGATCGGAGTGTCGTTAGTTACACGGTATTTATTATAGAGTTTTTGGGATAGAGAGAGATTTCTGACTATTAGCTAGACTAGACTGAAGGCTTTTGTTTCTTTTCTTCTTTGATTTGATCTGATCTGTTCAATGGAGAACATTTTTATGGAAGCCGAGGGCAGGGGATAGCTAGCCGGAGGTGCTCCTAGTCCGTGATATGGAAGGGGCTATATATTCAACTGCAACGCTATTGGTCCTCCAATCCATTTTATCTCGGTACTGTTTCAGATTATATATGTTTTTATGTTTTTTACTGCTGGGCTGATGCTGAGAGATACACCACCATTTTTTTTCTGAGCCAGGCCCCTGAAACTCAAGTTGTTTTGATACAATTACAATTAATAATCAACAACTGGGTGGTTGTGGTGAAAACTCTCAGCATTGCAAGACCAATGCCCCTCAGCCTGGACAGCACAAAGGCACATTACACCATGATGATGGCGCCCACTAAATAAATTTGTTACCACCTACCATTTTTCATCGTTGTGTGTTTGGATTACTGAGCGTGAACAAAGGGGTCCTATATATCTGTTGGACTGAGCAGGGAAAGATAGATAGTACTTGAGGGGGATGGTGCTCTATCTTTGTTGGATTGTACTGTCTTACTGATTAGCGATTTCTATTCATGTGTCGGTTAGCTCAATAGCTGTTAAACTTTATATTTGATAACTATTTTATATATATTTTGGGCTGATAATACTAGGACTTCTTTGGGAGGAGGGCTTAGCTATTCCTCAAGTTTAGAGTTAGTTTTGTTAAGATCACAGTAGTTGGATTTTCTTGACGATGGCTCATTGACTACTGTATTTTATTACAACTAGCTTTCTCATGTAACTTGAGTTGGATCATTGATGATATTCTGTTTGTTTGATTTTTGACAATGACAATTACTTCTGTTACAAAATCTTTTTTGTATTTGATTTTTGAGATTCACATTTTACTTTTTGCAATTTAATATTTGATTTGCGTTTTATCTGTGAGATACTTGGATTTTAATATTTGATTTTTAAGATAGATTTCTAGGTAGGTAGGTAGATAAATAGGTATTGAGAGAGATGGAGGAAGAGCGAGAGGGAGGGCGAAGGAGAGGGATTGTTTTGATCATCACCATGTATGTTGTTGTGTGTGAGTTTTATACTGAGTGTAGCGAAGAAACTGACCCTAGGTTAACTTTTGGTCGTTAGTCTTCTTCTGCGTCTACATTTGCTTGTAGCAGTATAATAGAGTCTGCTGCTTCATGGGTTTTGATGTCACTTTTGCTTGCCAAATTCTTTCTACTCATGTTTAGAGTTAGGGTAGAGCAATGACAGCTCTGCTAGTGCAAACAACAATGTGGCCAGTACTGTATCTGTATACAGTACAAGTTTTGCCTAGTAGCTAGTGTGGCTCCTTCTGACTGCATCTAATTTGATTTCTTTCCCCATTTGTAATTTTAACTCTATACTCTGACGGTGCAATATGGCGTCAATTGAAACAATTTTTACTAGTTTTTGGATTGAGCCTGTGACCTGTTTGGATGTTTTCTTTATTTTGAACTGTTTTGCAGATATGGGACACTTCAATCTTTGTGGCTGATTTCTTGTTTCTCAAGATTGTACATCCATGAGACAATTGAATCCCTAGACTAGCACAGGCCATTTCCAGTGTATAGTAGAGCAGTGATAAAAATGCAAGACATGCAGAAATGGAATAACAAAAATTCAAAAAAAAATCAGAAGGCTCTCATAGTGTGGCATGAAACTTTAAAAAATTCTGTACTGTTGATAATTACTGCCACAAATATTCAGAATTTGATCTGTTTTATCGACAGCTGGTGCTGATTGATATTTTGAATTTATTTCCTATAGAAAACAAATGTTATTAGTCATATCTTCAAAGGTATATTTCATACTCTTTAAGTTGCAAACTTGCAATGCTTTTCAATGTTGCCCTATATGTATCATCGTGCCAATTAACTCTAAATGAATTTACAGTTAGGTTAGGATTTCTGTCTGTTGTAACAATATTCCTGATACATACTTTTGTAACACATGGCTAACTATCTAACTAATAATCATACTCATGTCAATTCGTCCTTCATTATTGCTTGCAACATTTGATCTTAATTGGCTCAACCAGGAGTTGGTTCTCTAATTTGCTCTACCGAATTTTGTTAGAATGGCACCAATAATCAGATATGTTTAGGCTATTGATATATCTGCATTTTTCTTCATTGAGAATGGTAAGTTTTTTTGTGCAAATATTAGCTTCTGATTTATTAGTTTTGTTAGAATTGCCGTGTTTTGATTGCAGCCTTTGGTGTTGTACTTCATGGTTAACTAACCATGCCTGCCTTATTACAGAGAAGGTAAGGATTCAACCAGGGAACGAGGGAGGTGGGAGGCCAGGTACAATGGGCTATTAGGGAGGATAGTGCAAAGGATCATCACGTGAGCAAGCTAAAGAGTGATGCATTTTGATTTTTTTTCCTTTTGTATTTGTTTCTGTCTAATCATCATTTTATTTTTGTTTCTCTGTAGGTGACTGAACAAAAAAAACTTGCTGAAGCATTTTCTAACTGTGGGCAAGCAAGATATGTACTCTTTTCTATCTGTGGACAAGTAGTCCTGTCTGAATAGTTTTGGTAGCATTAAACTAGCATATAACATAAGTATCATATAAGTTTTTTCACCAAAACCAAGAAAGCCTTAACTTTCATGCATTTATTTAAAGTGAGTTTGTGGTCGGGAAAAATCAACAAACATGAAGACTTTTAACTCCCCCCATACACAAGAAATGAGAGCTTTACTATCCCAAAGTCTGCATGCATGCATGCATGCAAACTCAATTTGCATGCATAAATGCAATGATACTACATGTCAAACGAAGGGGGTCAGGCCCCATATAAATACTATGATCAATTTGGATTTTTTGATTTTTAGTTATATGATGATCAATATGGAATGAAGGGAGTATTAGAGTTGATTTTGTTACACTATAGCAACTGGATTTCAGAAGGAGGGCTTAGTGATTCCTGTAGTTTAGAGCTATTTGTTTATCTAAATATATAGAGTTAAAGACCGCGCATGATGATTTACTGGAGATTAGTTACACTAATAAAATTTTAAGTTCACATTTTCGTTTCCTCTTTCTTGTTTGTTCCCTTGGTGCTGTTCAATGCTTACTCTTGCATGCGGCTAGCCTTGGTCCTGCCGCCTGAGTGATATCGTGCTATATGGAATAAGCATGACACCCCGCCACTTATTCAGATCATCTGATGCGAGGACCATCTCTGTATAATCTAAATTAATTGATAATTTTTATTTTCAATAGACTATTTGTCTCAGTTATGATGGTGCAAACACATAATTTGTTTGTATAACTATATGAAAGCATTTTGGATTATGTTCAAAATTTGCTGTAGTTGTGATTAAATGGAAATGCCTGCTTGAGCATGGATATTGACTACTGCGAATACACAGTTTGCGTGAAGCTTTATTCACTTGAGTTAAGTTGGTTTTTATTCCTATGGTTCTTGCTGTCTAATCTGAGAGTTTCTTTTTTGTCTTTAAACTGCATGTCTGCCACACGTTTGAGATAACAATCTTTTCTTAAATTTGCTTTCCAAGGCACACGGATTGTCCTAAAATGTTGTGGAATTGGGAAGCATAAATTATCCCAGCCAGCAGAATGTTCTGCATGTTGATATTAATTTAATTTCTTGATTAGGATTGGGGGTGGTAAATTTGCAGATCTGTTTTGCATAGCTGATACATTTTTGTGTCCCCTGTACTTTTTTTCATAACGAATCGTTTCTTCCACTTAAGAATCATTTTTGTATGCCTCCCAGCTTCAAGGGTATAGGAAGGTTTGCAAGATCAACAGTTGGAAACCTAGGCTTTTCATACAGCACTTTCCTTCAACTAGGATTTTAGTGATATCTAATTTCAGGGTTGTCAAGTATATATACTCATTAATTGTTGTAGAGTAGGGCCATGACTAATTTTGCAATTGAGATTTATAGCTAAACTTGGACAAAGAGTTGGCTCACGCACTATTTGTTTTTTGTTTATTTCTAGAGATGTAAGGGGGCAAATCCAACGACTGAGGAACAGGGTGAATGGAGAGCAGCCTTCTCATTATGTATCAGCATGTGATGCAAAGATATATAGTCTTGTTGTAAAGATCAAGATAATCAGATTATTAATTGGACCGTAGACAGTAGCATCAAGAACTTCCTCTTATCTAAAGCTCTAGTTAGGCCTTGTAACTAATTTGCTTGCACTAAAAACTTTTATGGGCATTCAGAGCTTGTTTGGTTGCTGCCCTGGCCTGGGGGCTGTCGCTCAGGCATGTCGATCCAGCCGTAGGCGTACAAAATCGGACGCCTGAGAGTTGCGCCTGAGTCAGGCGAGTTTTCCAGGACACGAAGCAAACAGGCTCTCAGTGACAAGGAAGCTGAAATCAGATGGCAATTAATGTGGATATGATACTTGCGCACAATCTTAACGAAGGTATGTTTAATGCTTTTTTTTAGCTTTGGGTACATCTTGATTGCATTTTGGATGTTTTTTTATTGAGTAAATTGCAGATTGGTCCTGTTTTTATTACCAAAGTGTCACTTTGGGCCACCTCCAATTCAATCTTTTCACTTAAAGCCAGCTATTATTACCAATTCTTTGCAATTTGGGCTAGTGGCCCACCTGTCAGTAGGCGGTGGAGGAGGAAGAGGAGCACGGCACGGCGATGGCGCCCGTGCCCCTAGATTGGCAAAGCAGCGGCGACGATGGCTCCAGCTCCGTGCAGCGGCGCCATCACCACCATGGGCGGCCTGAGCACCGACGCCCTATCCCTCTCCTTCTCTACTGTTGCTCGACCTAGAGAAGAAGAAACAGAAAGAGAGAAGGAAGAAGGAAGAAAGAGAAACAGAAAAGAGGACAGCAGCAGAGGAGTTCGCAAGACTTCTGACAGGTGGGCCACTAGCCCAAATTGCAAAGGATTGGTAACAATAGCTGGCTTTAAGTGAAAAGATTGAATTGGAGGTAGCCCAAAGTGGCACTTTGGTAATAAAAGCTGGACCAATCTGCAATTTACTCTTTTTTATTCTATTAGTGGGTTCAAGGGAATAATATAAGGCAAATTACTTCCTTTTCAAAATCTAGGATACCGTTGACTTTTCGTACTAACATTTGACGTTCGTCTTATTCAAAAATTTAATATAAATATGTAATTGTATAAGCTAAGATTATATTGTAGAAATTTAATATAATTAAATGATATAAGGCAAATGGTCAAACATTATGCTAAAAATCAATGACGTCATACATTTTGAAATGGAGGGAGTACTTGATTTTTGTTCTTGTGAGATGAGGTTGCAAGTCTCCTCTGTAATGATGTATAAACTTGCCTGGCCAAAAATAATAATAATAATAATAATCTGGCCCAACTGTTGTTAGGTTTATTTTGTGACAGAAAATTTCGTGGTAGTAAAAATTCCAGAAAGTAATAGTAGTATATATAGTAGTAAATAATAACAAAGAAGGATTTTTTTTGTCCATGTGGAGCATACTGGGCCCATGGATCTATTTAGTTGGGGATGTGGGCCGAATAAGCTGTTTCGTGGGCCTGCGGATCTGCTAACGAGCTGCTAGGTCTCCATTGGTACCCTGTGCTTGCCTCCTCCATACCCTCGCCTCGAGCTCGAGAAGGGGGGGCGGCGGCTGCTGCTCGCGCTCGGCTACTCCGGCCAAGGACGTCTCCCTCAGCCGGCCCCGACGCCTGCCCTCTTGCCCCAACTTCCCCGCGTTAAGGTAAATTGCATTCCCTCGTCACTTCACTTGGATCATTTCCGTGTTCGCGGTGGCTCTAAGGCCCGCTTTTTTTTTATCATCTCAGATCAAGAACCGAGGGTTTCTCACTGCAAAGGCTTTGGTTTTTTCCTGAGAGGAGATGTCTGGGAAGAGAGCTTTCTGCACGGCAGTGGAGTCTGGCAGAAAAACTCCAGAGTTTTGCTATCTTCTGTATGTTCAGCTATCTCAGAACCTTTGATTTAATTCATATTTTGTAGGATTAGACCTGGTCTATCTCCTGTCCTTGAATTGTTTTTAAAGATTATTACAAGTATGGATTGAGAATGAGGAAAAATAAAAAGAACTACATGATTTCTTTATGATGATGTACCTAAGCCTGCTAATGGACTGGGTTTAAGTGGATATAGTGGGTTGGATTTCAGTGTGGGTTAGCTTTGGGCGGGTGGAAATGGGTTGCTGCACCTGATGGATTGGACTGGTTTGGATGGAGATGGGAAATGGTTTAGATTGGTATAGTTTTGGCTGCAAAAGTTTGGTCCCAGATTGGATTCAACCCATGGGTATCCACTGGATTGGCCCCAATCCCATCGTCTCCCTGAGAAGTCGACAACCACATCGCCGCCATCGCTAGCTCAACTTCGTCGCAGGTGGCTTGCTACCTTCCTCTCCCTCCTCCGGCAAACCTTCTCCCTTCACAAAGTCCCCAAAAAATCAACCATGGCTCCGGATCTTCTGGCTGCCCGCAGCAACAACGGCGGCATCGAAGGCCGTGGCCGTGGCCGCCATCATGGGGGAGAAGGGCGGGGCAACGTGGGGCTTGTGGCGGACAATGGCGGTGCGGTGGTGCGGACTTGGGGGAGAAGTCCTACGGCGGTGCAGCCGTGGTGGTCGCGGCTGTAGTGCTCACGAGCCTCGCGACGGTGAGTCGGTGAACGCGCTCGCGGTGGTCGCGGCATCCCAGCGCTGGTGAGGCTCCTTCGCTGCGGCGGCGACGACGATGTGGCGCACGGGAGCGCCAGATGCTCCCACGACCCTGTACGAGCTCTGCAAGCTGCTCATCCTCCATTGATGCCCTCTGCAAGCTGCTCATCCTCCCGGAGCTGACCGAAGGAGGGAGGAGGAAGAAGATGACGATGCCTGTTGGTGTTCAGAGTAATATTGTGGATTTCCTTTGGGTTGGAAATGGGTTGAGAATGGGTTGAATCCATTTGTCTGCACTTGGTTTGGATTGGTTTGGGCTTGCTCTGTGAGTGGATTGGATTGGTTTGGTTTCTGCAAACTATGAATTGAATTGGATTGGTTTAGAAGTGTACTATAGAGACAAGTGAACTGGGGCGGTTTTGGTCTGGATCTCAGTCCATTAGCAGGCTTAGATGTACCGAATCTAGTTCATTCCTCTTTTTAAATTGCTATCCGGCAGAAAATTTCTCAATCTGTATGTTTAGCTATCTCAGAACTCTGGGTTCAGCCCATATTCGATAAGATTAAACCTGGTCTATCTCCTGTTCTTGAATTATGTAAAGATTATTACAACTATGGATTGATGAGAATGAGTAAAAGAAGATCTTGATTTTTCTTCTTGTGATATGAGTCTGTCAAGTCTCTGATTCCTGTGATGTATAAAATCTATTTGTTTTCTGTTGTTGTGAATTCTCTTGTTCCTCTTTGTAGTGATTTCTTTGCCTACCCACGTTCTGTTTTTTGCCACATCTCTTAGGGGTGTTCTGTTTTTTTTGCCACATCTCTTAGGGGCATTGGAAAAGTAAAATCCCTAGCTGTAGCTAATTCTAGTCCATTTAATTAATTGCAGTGGTTTCAGCGGTGTTGTTGCGCTCCCAGGCGATAGGTTTCAACCTTTGGATGATTTTTTGTCTGAGAATCCTTTTCTGTCACCTATTCCATTAGGAAGGCTCTATGAAAACATTGATCCAGCAAAGCCTTATATGCTAGAGGACCCTATTCGTCGGGCAGTATGGTCTGGATCCCTTGCACCTTATATAGCCAACAAAGTGAAAATGTCCCTGAGCCACATCCTCACTAAGGAAAATGTGGGGGTGCATAAGGATTTTGGCTTGGTGGTGTTCAAAGATGTGCCAAAAAAGAGAGAGGGCATATCTGATTCGAGCGAAAACTACCAACACTACAGCAGTTTCTTGACAGAGACCATACAAAGGCTTCATGGGTCTGAGTCCCTCAATGCCCTTCCAGTGGAAATGGATATATACCTTAAAGATTTGACAGATCCGAATGTTAAGGAGGATGATATTGTGGACCATCCCATAGCACTACCAGGAAGGGTATTTGGGGATGTTTCTGTTGAAGCCTATCGACTACTGTGCAAGCAATATCCTGTAGTAAAGAATGGGAAGGAAATTTCAGCGGATCGCATTATTGAGGCTGTTGGTGCAAAATTCAAGGATGCACTGACTGTGTCTCTTGACAGTGGACTATTGCCAAAATTCTTACCTCTGAAATGGCAGAAGTTATACCCAGCTAACAAATATCCATGGATACCTAAGCCCCAATTGATTATCTCACAAGAAGAGGCTGGAAAAATAGTTATTGAGATTCACCGGCATGGATCTGTCCATTCGGTCGAAGTAGGTGTTGATACTATTGTGACTTCCAATTTCCCTGGCTTTTCTGGTGATAAGTTCACGCGCATGGAGGTACTCGCGCTCATTCGTCACATTTTCCCAGAATATCTCAACACGATATTTAAGGAATTCAAGATGGACAATCTATATGAAGATCTGCAAATTAGGGAAAGAAATCCTATTCCCAGCCTGTACAGTGCTCAGGGCGATGGTGTTTACGCTGAAGTGATTGTCAAGTTCATTGGGTTTTGAAGCTTCGGTAAAATTCTTTATTCCATAGTTTGCTCCACTGTTATGCCAATGACTATATTCCGTCGTTCAGGAACTAACATTTCATTTTCTTCAGGCATGCGGGAGATGTAATGTTTGGATGTCAGCAAGCGCTGCAAGTTCTGATAGCTAAAGAGGTGATTCTGGGTTTTTGGATGGCGTTGTTCCTGTCAAGTACTTAGAGAAGATTGAAACGTGGCCAGGGAGAGAACCGATACCATTTCAAAACTAGAGACCACGGTGTGTAATTTTGGTTATGCATGGCTACTTTTTCAGATGATGGGTGTAATTTTGCAAACAAGTTTCTGTTATGCAAAAACAGAAACTTGTTCAGTTTCAACGTCAGTTTCTTCTCAGTTTCTTCTTTCAGGTTCAACGTCAGGCTGTTCATATTTTCACTCTTCTGTGTGATTTCTAGCTCCAGTAGCTGCATTTTCTGTTCAGAATTCTTCAGTTCCAACTGTGTTTTAGAGAGCTGTAGCTCCAAATCAGATATTTTTGCCAAAGATTGCTGTTGTTGCAGAAGTACTGCATCCTTCTCAGAGTTTAAATCTAAGATTGTGCTTTTTAACTCTCTTGATGTGTTTTCCAGGTCTAACTTTGCATTTTCCAACTCTTCCAGTCCCTTTGTTGATCTGTCAAGATTTTCTGTCAGCTTTATCACTTCCTCTTCCAACTGAGAATGAAGATTCTTAAACCTGTGAAGATCTGCTTCAGTTTGTGTGTGCCTATTGCATTCATCTTGCAGCTGGGCATGGGCATTATCTGCTTCCTGTCTCTTCTGTTCAAGATCTTGCATCAGCATCTGAACCTTCTGTTCAATTTCTTCCAGCTCAGGCTGTAGCTTCAGGAGTTGAGATTCCAGATCAGAAACTCTTTCAACGGACTGCTGGTGTTGAAATAGGGCTGCATCCTTCTCGGTGTTTAACTGTGAAATGGTGCTCCTTAGGCTTTGGATTTCATTTTGAAGTTCGTTCCTTGAATCCGTCAGAGAATTAATTTCATCACGAAGTTCTTGTATAAGCAGCTCAGAGGAGCGGTTTTGTTCAGTAAGGCTCTCAACTTCTTTCTTCAGCTCAGAAACAGCATTCTCAAGATTTACTTTGGTCTGCTTGAGCTCATTCAACTTTTCATTTGCCATCTGGATTTCCATAGTCAGCCTTTGTACTTCTTGACATTGAGCAAGCTCTTTCCCCTCTGAAAGCAGAGCACTTTCAGCCTGCAGGCGCTTATCCTGTTCTTCTTGGAAGGTTAAGTTGAAGCTTTTCAGTTCCTTCTGCTTTTGTTCAAGTTCTTCTTGCTGCATCTTCACCTTTTGATCCAAAGCCTCAAGCTCAGACTGTATTTCACTATTGCGTGCTTCAGCGCTACTCAGCTTCTGAACTTCTGTAGCCATTTCATCAGTTAGCTTCTTGAGGTCATCCTGGGCCTTAGAGAGCTCAGACTCCAGAGTAGATAACCGCTCAGTGGACTGATTATATTGCAGCAGAGACGTGTCTTTGTCAGAATTCAATTTCAAGACGGTATCCTTTAGAACCTGGATTTCATTTTCAGCTTTGTTTGCCCTCTCAGATTCTGATAATATCTGTTGTTTCATGCTGTTGCTCTCGGCTAATAATCTTGAAATCTCTTGTTGCAAATTTACCATCTCATTGCTGATGGCATCACAGCCTTTAACTTCTGGGCTTCCAAAGCTTAGGCCTTTACGCACTTTCACATCAAAACCTTTTCGATTTGGCAGTGCACTGGCTTCCTCAGGGTGTGTACCATTCCTCTTGGAGGTGAATTGCTGTGGTGACACACCTACTCCATCCTTCTGCAGGTCATCCAAATCAAAAGGGAGACGGGTGAAAGTGGGCAGGTCTGGAGTATGTGGTTCCACTTCTTGGCCCGAAGAAGAAGGTGACTCATCAGACATTGGTGGCATCTGATTGGGAAATGCTTCAGAAATCGATTTATGGGCCTGTCGAAGTGCACCGGTGGCCTGATCATACCTTTCTGCCAATGCACGGTAAGCTCGGTAGAACTCCTCCACCAGTTTCATTAGCTCTGGGCGTTTCTTGTAGTACATCTCTGCTCTCCGTGCAAAAGAATCAGCATCTTCATTGAGAAGTTTGATCATAGCTTTCACCTTTGAGTCCATATCTGTTGCATAATTCAAGTGCTGAGGAAGTGAGGTCTTAATTATTGTTTGGAGTTGGTCCGTGTTGCTTTCGTGGCACCAATGGCGGCCTTGGTTGGTCATGACGCGAGGCAGTATTCGTGGTGGTGGGTTAGTCATATCAGCCCCAAGAACTCCAAATGGCTCCAAGAAAATCTCAATGGTGGGGTCTTTTTCTGTGTTTAGCTCATATTCTCATGTTTATTCATTGCTTTGAGGTTTGAGCATATATCATGAAATTGCCATTAGTGTTGCACTAGATATTTACTGGCCAAAGAAGCAGCGATATGCTTTTTTTTGATTGTTTCAATGTAGCAGTATATTTTCAAGGCACATGGTGTGCATGCAAGCCAGTTATTCATACATGGAATTTTTTATCCCCCCCCCCTCCTGATTTACTGCCTTGATGGCAATTTTTGCTGAAATTTTGGCTAGCTGGTTTGAACAGTCTCTTTTATCTAATTCGAGTATGCATGGCTACTTTTTCAGATGATGGGTGTAATTTTGCAAACAAGTTTCTGTTATGCCCGTTTGATAGATGGAGCTAGAATTAGACATTGACGCTGTTCTTACCATGTTGATTGTCAATGAATCCTCCAGCTTATCCGATTCCGTCTGCGGTTACTATTTATATCTTTGTAGTAATGACCCGAAGCTGCATAACACGTGCGGTAGTTTATGGGCAAATATCATAAGCATACAAAGTTTTATTATAAGATGATGCGGGTACAGTCTTAAGCGGTAACATTCAACATTCAACTTGGTTAAGAATGGGAATTATTTTGGGCTTGCTTTCCATCACCGAGGGCACGCAACCTGCGAATGAGTTCGGAAAACTCTACAAATCACGCAAGAGGATATTAGTATTATCGATAATGTTTATAGAAATAGTAGGAACCTTCACAAATGAGTTAGAGATCTACTGCAGAATCGTTCGCTTAATTAGGCATGTCTCAAGCCGCCATGCATCGTCCACTTCCTGTCACATTATTTACTTACCATCAGATACCGTGGACAGAAAAATAGTACAGCTGCTAAGATGTCTATTAGCGATAGCTATTAGTAGGCTTACCTTAAATATAGCAGCATTGGTAGGATTTCTAATAGATGTTGCATGTGTGAATTCGGCAAAAGCTTTCTATGTGAAGGTAGTTCAAAGTCCGACCGCTTAATCGTAGCTGCTAACTACTACTAAAAACTGTCCACATGGTAAGCACTTGAATATGCATCTCCCATCTGTTGAATATATCAGAACCTGCAATAATCATGTTCTTAGGCTCCCATTGGATGGCCTAATTAGCTAAAGAAAAAGCCAAATTAAAAATTTTCAAACTTAATTTTGAGATATTTTCACTATAGTTTCTTTTTCAATATTGGCTTTTAAATCACCAAGAACATATATATATATAAAAGTTTTACCTACAAATTTATTTGTATTTCCTAATAAACTGTTTTGGCTTATTAGGGAAAAAGCCAAACGATGGGGCCCTTAAGATTATCAGTTTACATCGTATAACTGCTAACAACAACATAAGAGTAGAATAAGATATTAGTTTCCGTTTGGGTGAACCCTATATTTTATCTAAAACAAAAAAAAACAATATAGCTCATTGGGGTGAACCCTTAAGAGCAGAATAAGAAATTAGGTCAGCTGCAGTGAGAAAGAACTCAACGAGTTCTTGAACAGAATATTGGTTAAGAGATAACCCGGTATGTTTTTTGGGGGTCATGATCCAATATACCAACTGATTGGTCCTTAAAGTCCAGATGATAACCAAATTCGTCAATGTAATCGAATATGAACCAAGAAGCTTGAGTAAACCTGAATAGGAAAAAAAAATGTTAGTCCCATTCGAAAAAAAAAAGTAGTGTGGTTTTTCATACATGCAAGACAAAGTAATTGACATTTTTGGTTTGGATAATGGCTGCGGGAAACGGGAGGGTTTGCTGGGGTTTTGGACACGGGGGAGAAAACGTTTTAAGAATGGAGAGACGTATTCTATGAGAAACCGCCTTCTTAGTCAGGAAGCGGATTTACACTCAGTAAAAGCAATATAAAAACGACATCTCACATTCTCACCACGTCGTCCTGTATCCATGTCGATGTTTGACCTCCAAGCACAGAAATGTTGGAGGAATTGTCACCCCTTTCCATTCAATTTATACAGTGGTTTCGGTGAACTACCTGGTCGGATTTATTTTCTAAAGAATACCCACGTCTCAAAATAATAATCCATGTGTATGCAAAACAATCTCAGGAAGTTACAGCGTAATACCATTATACCACTATATTATCTTGCCGCACATAAATGCGGTAATTCCGAGTCAACAGTTAACTGCTGGTTCAGCACAAATAAAAACCAAACCAAAGAAGAACAGCGAAAAATAATATCTGCAATTAAATGAGTCCAAAAAGGAAGGAAAAAAAATTAAATGATCTTCCCACATCAAAATGCAACGGGCCGCTACTATTTATGTACATTCCCGCATTTCTTCCGATGATGCCACTGCAGCTAGTGTTACTGATCAGCAGCTCTACATGTTTTTACTAATTAACAAGAAACCGTATTGATCTTTGCAGGGAGGCATCCCAGTCTTCTACCAGCCGGAGCCCCGATGAGCTTGAAGAGTCTCCACGGATTTGCCGGAGTTGAGTAGTAGATGTCGACGGGGCCATTGGTGCAGTTGATGCTTGAGTCGACGACCCTGGTGTGACGGCGACCACGGTGGCGGTCAAGGTAGACGACGATGATGCTGATGTCGTCGTGGAAACGGCGCCTCACTTCTCTATCGTCTTCAGATGGAAGTTGACCTCCCTCTTCCTCGTGGCTTCCTTCAAAGCGGCCTTTACCACTCTGTTTGCTACATCCTACATGAATATTCAGAGGAACTTGGTGTTATCTCATTGTGTGATTCCTCGTTCATTCATGGGGAATAAACTCCCGATGATGGCATGATCGAATGCTGTAGATGTTGTCTGAACTTACCGTTCTTGGATTCTTGAAGACAATCTGCACCGCAGCGTCATCGCTAAGATGCTCCTAGGGACCATCTGAAGCAAATATCAGGAACATATCATTTGGTTTCAGCTTGCGAACTTGAATTGATGGTTCTGCACTAAGAGCTAGCTGCTTTAGAGGAATAGGGGGACCAATGCTACGAAACACGGGATCCATGCTATACTCTTGTTCCTTCAAGTAAACATCACCAATGGTTCTCGATACCTGACAGTAGAAGAGTAAAATTTTAGCCCATGTCTCTAGTATTTGACATAAAAATCTTATGGTATCTTAAGATAATTAGGTAAGTGAACCGAGAGATAAAGCCTGATCAAAATATCAAACCATGTCCAAGTGACCAAGTTCATTACTCTGGTAAGATATAATAAAAGTAGCTGTCATACTTTCACACTTGGCACTATAAATTGTGAAAAGTAAACTATGAAAACAATATAACTCATCGTTTTTCATTAGTTTTCCTGGATAAGCAAGAGTAGCTGTCATACTATGCACAGTTGGCAGTACAAACTGTGAAAACAAAAATACTAAAACTTGGTCATTTTTGCTCGTTTTAAAACAATGACAAATAGTAGTCACAAGCTCACAGCATCTTCTTAAAGCACTGCCTGCTGAACTGGTCCAAGTCCTGGAAACGTGTAAAACGACTTTTAAGTTGTGAAATCTTCAAAGCAAGAACTTTAAGACTAACAATTACTCAATTAGTCTAACACATATGATGAACTGCACCAATCAAGCTATGCAACAAAGGTTGAGTAATTGACAGAAAGGGGCAATTTATTTTAACTCCTTGGACAGTAAGTTCAGGATTTCTGAATTCAATCCTTATGAAGCTCTGATACATCATATGAGAAGTTGCAAAATGCACGAATTCACTCTACCACACAAAGCTGTGGATAAGTTATATCCAGAAGCAACAATTTTTACCACCAAATCCTGGCATACATGCATCAAATTAATTAAGTAAAGAGAAGTATTTTCTCATCGAACTCTCACCTGAATGATCCCCTTCACCCTCCACGCAACCCTGGTGTGCACCAGGATCTGGCCATCCAATCCTGTGGGCTGTGTTGGAGTCACCTCCCGCATCGAGTTCTTCCGCGGCTCTTCTTCACCGAAGAAGAGGAGGGGAGGGGGACACAGGCACCGACTGCAACCACAACACCGTCGTGAGGGGACACTGGCGCCGGTTCCGAAGCCGCCACCGGCCCAGACGTAGCCAGGGGAGGGGAACACCTACGCCGGTCACGTAGGCTTGGCCGCAGGCCCCTTTGCGTTGGCTCCGATGGGCGGCGGTCGTGCAGCCGGCTCCGCTCTTGCGTGCAATGCCCTCTGCTTCCACCCAGCCAACGCCAGCCGGGTCAGCGTAGACCGACCGTCCGGCCGGCACCAGATCCAGCTTTCACCCTCTCCTCTACGTGGATGCGAAGGAGACCACAACGCGTCCGGATAAAGGTAGACGAAGCCGAAGCTGAAGAGGAATCCAAAGAATCCCAAGCCAACAGACTGCGACGCATTTGCCGTCCCCGACCTTATCGACGTTCGGGTTCGAGGAGTCGCCTTGCCACCCAGCATTCGTGGTGTCGCCTCAGCCTTGTCGTTGCCGTTTGTCCCTCCCCTCCCCAGCCACCTTGTCGATCGTCCCTCCCCCGGCTGCAACCTCCGTCCCTCTTGAAGCAGTACTGAACATCATGAAAGGAGGAATTTATTTTTGCAATGCAAATGTAGCTAACGGTTTGGTTTATGGTTGATTTGTAGTCTCTGAAAATCAGTGTATCGTGTGGTATCAAGCAACTGCAGCAGTGTCTGTCATGTTCTAAGAGACTTAGACTGTGCAAATGGACCTAACAATGCCATATATAGTTAATAAAAATAAATCATGAGTTTGCTTGTCATACAGAGTACAATGGTTCTAGCATGGAAATGTTTGGATTTGTTTCTGTAATGATTTTTTACCTTATTTGCTTCATATAATGTCCTGTATAGAAATGGATTTATTGGATAAAGTATTGGATGCCATAAAAATGCCAATGTCATGCAATTTCGATTTTGTATATAACTAGCAAAATGCCTCAAATATCATTAGTGGGTATGATGGCACTGATTGCATTGATAGTCTCCTGATTATTTCTTTTTTCATCACTTAGCTGTCCATGTTCAGTGATTTTTTCTTCAGTACTCATCACATACTATATCAGTTAGTATTTGTTCTCTCTTGTCATTTTCTTCCAGGTGCAATATTAAGTTCTGAACATAGTATTGTCTACAATCAGATTTGGGGATCAGACTGCACGTAGGCTTCCTGACTGATACACTCAATTAAGGGAAATTAACAATCACTAGAGTTCAGTTTCAAGTTAATCGGAAGTAATCAATTGGGGGAAATTGAGACTGACAAGAGTTCCATTTTCAGTCAATCAAAAGGTTAATTTTTTTTTGTTCACACTGACGATTTCCAACTCAAATTCTGTTGACGCATGTAAACAATCTGAGAGTTTAGAGCACGTGAAAGCTAGGCAATAAAGTTATAACACCGAGCATTTTGATAAATTACTTTGCTCAAACTGGGACCTAACATCACCATCAGTAAAATTTTGAAATAACATTCATCTATAAGCGAATTTACTTCCAAACATCACTTTGGTCGTTGATGTTAAAAAGAAGAAAAATTATTTTCAAAAGCATTGTTTCCACTGCTGTCAAAAATTAAAAAAAAATTGGCTCACACCTACTCACCTGAGGTACGTTCTTTTACTAATATCGTTGTATTGTCTTAATTTTGATTTTTTTTTTGTCTTAGGAATTCCATTATCA
Organism: Oryza sativa Japonica Group; assembly: GCF_034140825.1. Classification (NCBI taxonomy): domain Eukaryota; kingdom Viridiplantae; phylum Streptophyta; class Magnoliopsida; order Poales; family Poaceae; genus Oryza; species Oryza sativa. The sequence goes on from NC_089037.1 coordinate 287,596, forward strand.
GGACTACTTAATATTTCTTAGCATTCATCCAATGCTTCGGGCATATGCTCTGTCGGTGACATGGGGCCGGGGGTATCGTGACTAGAGGCTTGGGTAGCCGCTGTCACCCACGTGGCCTGACCCTATCGGGGGGGTCGGGCCCGAGGATGATGTGGCCACCCCTCCCTCTGTCTCCCCGAGGGGTCGGGCCGCCCCTGTTTCGGCCCCGAGGGCTGGGGCGCCCCGACCCCCTGTGGTTTTGGCGCCACGTGTGTGGGTTAGGTGAGCACAGCGGGGCTCACCTAACCGCATTTAAAGCAGGTTGGACGAGCGCGCCACGCCGCATTTAATGCAGCGCAGCGCTCGCTTACCCGGTCCGTGACCGGTCGCAGTGGTGACCGGTCACAGACCGGTCGGATCGCGGGTTAGGTGGCAACAGGCGGCCTGTCACACGCCTCGCCCCGTCCCGTCGGAATGATGAGAGCCTCCAGGCACTCGTCCCTAGCCGGAGCCGGCGTGCTAACTCCTGGAGTTGGCACGTCAGTCCCGGCCAGATTCATACCAGGCTTCATTGCAACCATTGCAAGGAAGTCATTGTATGAAGAAGGGCAGACATGTGGCATGCTAAACTGACGCGTGGTGGACAAAAATGACCGGTCTGTGACTGGTCTGACGCCGGTCACGTCATCGGCAGACAACCGTGCTCCCACGTTGCATCTGCTTCCGGCGGAGTGGAGGTAGATATGACCCATCCCGTCGGAGGGTAATTCGGACAGCGGCAATTGCAAATCTCCGCCCATTAATGAAGGAATGACAGGGGTATCCCCTGTGTCAGGCGAGTGACGGCGCTGAGCCTCACTCAAGGACAAGCTGTGATTTAGCTTCCAGGAGAAGGCGCGTGCCAAGTTTTGGTCAAGATAGGGTGGGTCCCCACCCAAAAGAAGAGTAGGTAGAAGTGGTGCATGTGGTATCCCCTTGAGATATAAAAGGAGGACCTTGCCCACCGAAGAAGGGGGACTGGAGGACGACATTTAGAATAGCTGAACTCTCTTGCTCTCCAACTCTCTGTAACTCTTTCACACACAGATCCACCAGAACACAGGAGTAGGGTATTACGCTTCTCAGCGGCCCGAACCTGTCTACATCGCCCGTGTCTTGTGCGTTTGCTCTCTCTCGCGAACATTCCATAGATCGAGGGTGAAGAATCTCACTTAGCGCCCCCGGCCGAACCGGCAAAGGGGGGCCTGCGCGGTCTCCCGGTGAGGAGCCCCACGCTCCGTCATCTGGCGCGCCAGGTAGGGGGCGCGTGTGTCTTTCTAAGCCCTCGTCCTCTTTCGTGTGCGCCAAGCTTCTCCCGCTCAGCCCAATGGCCGAACGGGCAGTGGCGCACAACCTCTCTCCGAGCGCTAGCGGTGACGACGGGGAGCAGAACCCGCGCCGTCGAGCTCGTGCTCCACCGTCCCCCTCTCGCCGAAGTCTTGGGCGGGAAAAGGCGCTCGAGGAGGTCGAAAGATTCGCGACTTCGCCGCCCGCGGGCGATGGAGAAGGACGGCGAGACGGGGAGCGTCGCCTCCTCGTCTACAGTGATGGCAGCACGTCCCAGGGCGCGCTCCAGGCCGCGGGTGCGCTCCTGCGTCACCCGCCCGTCGTCCCCGATCCAGAGACTCCAGCCCGACGTTGGCTGGATGACGTGGCCGACTTGATCATGACGGCGCAGCAGTGCCTAGACGCCGGCGGGCGGTCCTCCGCCACCAAGGCCTCTGGCGCTGCTACCGCCGGCTCCGTGTCGTCGAGGCGGAGGGCGCGGCGAGCGGCGGCCATTACCCGCCGTTCGTCCGCCATTCCCTCGTCAACGCCTCCGACTCAAGAAGATGTGCGTGGGGGGCCGGATGCCCGCCTCAATATCGAGCGCCGGCGCAATGGTCGTCGTGTTGCCCACGCAACGGAGGGCGCTTCCTCGTCCGGAGCGCCACTTCGGTCCGAGCACGGGGGCCAGCCCCCCGTGTCCCCGGTTGGCGGTGCCGGCTGTCGAGCCTTTGTGGCGAGCCTTCGGAACGTCCGTTGGCCCCCAAGGTTCCGGCCCACCATCACCGAAAAATACGACGGAAGCGTCAACCCCGCCGAGTTTCTCCAGATCTACACGACCGGGATCGAGGCCGCCGGGGGTGACGACAGGGTCATGGCGAATTTCTTCCCCATGGCCCTGAAAGGTCAGGCGCGGGGTTGGCTAATGAATTTGCCACCCGCGTCGGTCCACTCTTGGGAGGATTTGTGCCAGCAGTTCACCATGAACTTCCAGGGCACATATCCGCGCCCAGGTGAAGAAGCGGACTTGCATGCGGTACAGCGAAGGGACGATGAGTCTCTTCGCTCGTACATTCAGCGGTTCTGTCAAGTCCGCAACACCATACCGTGCATCCCCGCACACGCGGTGATCTACGCATTCAGGGGGGGCGTGCGGCACAACCGCATGCTCGAGAAGATCGCCTCCAAGGAGCCCCAGACCACCGCGGAGCTTTTTCAGCTCGCGGACCGTGTGGCTCGCAAGGAGGAGGCTTGGACCTGGAATTCCTCCGGTTCCGGTGTGGCAGCTCCGGCCGTCCCCGGATCCGCCGCTCGGTCAGGGCGGCGGGACAGGAGGAGGAAGAAGAGGTCGGCCCATTCCGACGACGAGGGTCACGTCCTCGCCGTCGAGGGCGCTTCGCGGGCCACCCAAAAGGGGAGGCCTGCAAGCGAAAAAAAGAAGGAGGCCGGCGCTCCCAGCAGGGAGCGCCCGACCGGCAAGTGGTGTTCCGTGCACAACACCTCCCTCCACGACCTCGCGGACTGCCGCGCGGTCAAAAGTTTGGCTGAGCGGACGAGGAAGTGGGAGGAGGAGAGAAGGCAGGAGCGCTGTGAGGGCAAGGCCCCGGCGGCTCCCGCCGGCAACCGGCGAGGTGAGGCCAAGCAGAAGGCCCCCGCCGAGGACATCGACGATGGCGACGATAACCTGGGGTTTCAGGAACCTGAGGCCACCATCGCCACCGTTGATGGGGGAGCGTGCGCTCACGCTTCTCGCCGGAGCCTCAAGGCCATGAAGCGAGAGCTTCTGGCCGCGGCCCCTACCCATGAGGCGACGCGGCGGGCGCGGTGGTCGGAGGTTGCCCTCACCTTCGACCAGACCGACCACCCGCCGTGCGTTGCCCGGGGAGGACAGATCGCGATGGTGGTTTCCCCCACCGTTTGCAATGTGAAGTTGGGGCGTGTCCTCATAGACGGGGGTGCAGCCCTCAACATCCTTTCCCCCGCAGCCTTTGATGCCATCAAGGCCCCGGGGATGGTGCTCCGGCCGTCCCAGCCGATCATCGGTGTGACGCCGGGGCACACTTGGCCGCTAGGTCATATCGACCTCCCGGTCACTTTCGGTGGTTCCGCCAACTTCCGCACGGAGCGGGTGGACTTCGATGTGGCGGACCTCAGTCTGCCCTACAACGCGGTCCGGGGGAGGCCCGCGTTGGTGAAGTTCATGGCGGCAGTCCACTACGCCTATCTCCAGATGAAGATGCCAGGCCCCGGTGGCCCCATCACCGTCCATGGTGACCTCAAAGTCGCGCTTGCTTGTATGGAGCAGCGCGCGGACCACCTCGCCGCGGCGTCCAAGCCCACGGGCGGCGACGAGAGGCTCAGCGCCTCCATCCCGGACGCCCCGAGGCAGTGAATGGTCACGTGCGACGAGGTCCCGGTCAAGGAGGTTGCCCTGGGCGACGGCCCGTCCAAGACCACACGAATCGGTGGTCTTCTGAATGACAAATAGGAAGACGCGCTCGTCTCCTTCCTGCGGGCAAACGCCGACGTCTTCGCCTGGAGACCGGCGGACATGCCCGGGGTCCCCAGGGAGGTGATTGAGCACTGTCTCGCCGTGCGGCCGGGCGCAAGGCCGGTCCAGCAGAAATTGCGGCGGCAGGCCCCGGAACGTCAAGCCTTCATCCGCGAGGAGGTGGCGCGACTTCTGGAGGCCGGATTCATCCGTGAGGTCATCCATCCGGAGTGGCTGGCGAACCCGGTCGTCGTTCCCAAGGCGAATGGCAAGCTTCGGAGGGACAGGCTTCTAGATCGCGGCGCGCTTGCTCCTTCCGCGCTGCCTCTCGGAGGGACAGGCTGTCCGCCAGCCGCTGCACCGCGCCCTCGGCCTCCTCAAGAGCTCGCCCCCGCTCGGTGAGCTCGTCCTCACGGAGGTGGAGTGCGGACTCCTCTTCGGCGCAGGCGGCTTCGTGCGCCGCCAGTGTTGCCTCCCGGGTGGCGACGGCGGCCTCGCGGTCTGCCAGCTCCCTCTCCTTCGCGTTCAGGGCGCGGGCGCGCTCCTCCAGCGCCGTGGCGCGAGCCTCAAGGGCCTCTTCGCGCCGCCGAGACGCCGCCTCGTTCTCCGCCGCCCGCCGTTCCCGGGCAGCGGCGGCGTCAAGGACTCCCCGGGCGGTGTCGAGCTTCTTCTCTAGCTCCGCTGCCCGGCTCCCGTATTGGAGGCGGAGGTCGTCCCGCGCCTTGTTGAGCACGGCGGTGGTGATGAGGGCAGTCTCCCGCTCCTCCTCCACCTCCCTGGCGATCTCCGCCAGGTCCTTACGGTGGGCCTCGAGCTCGGAGGCGTGCCGGCGGTGTGCCTTGCGGCCCGCCTCCACCATGGCTTCCACCGAGCGCCGCCCCTCCTCGTCGCGCGCCCACGCCGCGTCGAGCTCCGCCCGCTCTGCCTGCAGGACCTCCATCTAGGCACTTAACCCGTCCAGCACCGTGGTGTTCGCGGCGGCTAAGGCCTGCAGGAGGGGCTCCGCGCTCAGTGGGGCAGCGGAAGGCAGAGGGGAGAGCCGCCTCGGTGTGGGTGCTGCGCGGCTCTGTCCGCCGATCGACGTGCTGGACCTGGGGGCGTCCCCCGAAGCTGGCTTGTCCCAAGCATCGCCCGAGGGGTCGGGTCCGAGCGGCGCGCTCGCGGCCTCGTCGTGGGTGGCCTCGGAAGTCGTCGTCGTCTCGGGCGGAGTCGGGTCGGAGGCTTGGGAGGCCGCCTGGCGTGCGCGCGCCGCCTCCGCCTCCCGGACGGACTCCTCGGCCCGGCGGAGTCTGGCCTCCTCCCGAGCGGCTTCCTCAGCCTGGCGAACCCGGACGGCCTCCTGGGCGGCTTCCTCGGCTTCCCGGAGGCGGTCCGCGGCTTCTCGCCGGTCAGCTTCCCACCTTCGAGCCTCCGCGGTCACCGTCTCCTCGGCCTCAGACCGGTCGGACTTGGAATGGCGGAGGGGGTGCGACGGGATCTCGCTGAGGCAAAAGAAAAACCATAAGACAAAAAGAAACGGGTGAGTGAAAACTCGCCTTGGGAGATGGGAGAATGAATACGGCCGCGGTGGACGCGGGAACGAACCTGCGAGGAGGTCGGCTAAATGACCACCTTGGGGGCGAGATGAGGTTCCCCCGTCATGACTCGGTCCCCCCCATCTTGCGGAGCCGTTTCTTTTTCCGCTCCCCCTCGGGCTGCGGCGTCGGCGCGGCACCCTCCGGGCGCCTGCTGCCGGCACGCACCGCCCCGCCCCCTCGGGGAGGAGATGGGGAAGGGGTACCCTCCTGCTTCCTCTTCCCCCGGGCGTCGGCAGGGCGGCTGCTGTCACACCCCGAAGTTTTCCTCCCAAGCCAAAATTGTAATTTATAAATGACCCTAAGAAAATACCGGTGCAAATCAGGAGAAAACCCTAAGAAAGTAATGCAAATAATAATCGGATTTGACATGTGGAATTTTTTCTTGAGTTCTACATGTCGAAATTCATTAACAGGATTTTTAGTGGAATTTTCAGAGCTCTAGAAATAATTTTAACCAATTAAAATTGAGCAAGCAATATTTTAATTCTAGGGAAAATCCTTTTTCCTTTTCTTTTTCTTTTCCCTCCCTTTTTCCTCCTTTTTTCGAATGGGCCGCCGGCCCATTCTCTCCTTTCCTTCCCCCTCCCCCTTGCTGGGCCGGCCGCAGGCCGAGGCCCAGCCAGGCCGCCCCGCCGCCCTCCTCTCCGGGGTCGCCGACAGGTGGGACCCACCTGTCGGGTCCTTCCCCCACCTCCCGCCGATCTCGCTCGCGCCGCCGCGCCCGCAACCGCCGCCGCGCCCACGTCTCCGCCTCCTCCGGGCCACGTCGACCACGCCCGCACGTGCGCCGCGTTCCCCGCGCCCACTCCCCTCTCACTCCCGCTCGCACCCGCGCCCGAGATGGCCGGGATTCGATTTTCGAATCCCGCCTCTCTCTCCTCCCCACTCCCCCACGTCGTCCGGCGATTCCCGCCTCTCCCGGCCACGTCCGGTCCTCTCTCCCCCTATTTAAGCATCGCCGTCGTCCCCTCTCACTTTTTTCCACTTCCGCCGTACTCTCTCGAGCCTCCCATCGCTCCCGCGCCGTGCAACCCCTTGCCGCCGCCTCTCCCGCTACTCCGGTCGCCGCTAGCCGCCGTTAGGGTCGCCGCCAGGCCGCGCCGTCGCCGCCGTCGGGTTCGCGTGGCCGAGATCCACCCCGTCCACCCCTCCTCCGTCGAGGTTCGTCGCCGGAGCCCTCGTTCCCTCGCACTCGGGTGAGCACCACCTTCACCGCCGCCTTCGGCCATGGTTTCCGGTCGCCGTGGTTCATCCCCCTCTCTCTAATCCCTCTCTTCTCCTTCCTTAGGGCACCCCGAAGCTCGTCCGCCCGCCGACGTCGTCCTCCCGTGGCTTGCCGTCGCCGTTCGCCATCGTCTTCCTCCGCGCCGGCCACCCTCGGTGAGGCATCCCTCCCCTCTTTTCCCCTTCCTCTCCTCCTAGTGCCGCGCAGCCGCCTCCGCGTCGCCGTTTGCGCCGTCGCATTCGCCGTCGGTCGCATGCGTCGCCGGCAACGCGTTCGCGCGCGCGTCGTCGCCGTCGCCGCGGTCGGTCGGCCGGCCTTGAGCCAAGCCGAGCCGCGTGCCGCCGCCCTTTTTCCCCTCTCCCGCGCCGCTGACCGGTGGGCCCCGCATGTCGGCACCGCTCCTCCCCGGTCCGTGGATCCGATCCGCCGTGGACCGCCCTCTCCCGGGCCGCTGACCAGTGGGCCCCGCATGTCGGTGCCGCACCCCCTCCGTGCTGACGTCAGCCCTGGAATATATTGCGCAATAAATAGTTTAAGGTTTTTCTTGTATAGTAATAAACACACTGAATCTTCTAAAATTCATATCTAATTCATCCGAGCTCCGTTTAAGCCCATTCAAGTCTCAGTAAATCAAGAAAAATGTGTAGAATCCATTAAAAATGGTTTTGTTCCCTGTTTCAGTAGTCTTATAGTCTGTTTGCAATGTTTGCTTTGTATGTCGCTAGATTCCGTTTCCTCCGACGCTCCGGTGTACTTCGAGATAGTCGCCGAGGTTCCTCCAGCAGCAGAGCAAGGCAAGTCATGCTTGTCACTTGAACATGTTGATCCTACATTGCAAATGCTCTATTGTTTTCTTTCAAATATTGCATTGTTTTATAATATTACTATGGGTTGTTTACCTATTGTTACAGCCATGCTATTTTGATACCATGCTCCTTTGTTAGCTTGGGTTATAACATGATTAGAGTTAGGACTAGGGTTTGCTTAGCCATGCCTAGTTCAACTAGTTCACATTGGGGAAAATCCTATTAATGTTTAGGCTGTTAGTTCTAATGGTAATGTTGGATTAGTGACACCGCTTTGGTGTTGGTTAATTAAAATGAATCACATGGTGGGCTGTGGGTGCATGGTTTTGCTGGTCGCACCCATGGCAGTTAAGGACCGGTTCGCGGGATGCCCTGGAAGAATTTATCGTACTTACCACAAGCCAGCGTGGGCAACGGCTGGGCTTGTAGTGTAGCTTTTCTCTAGCCGACGCATCCAGGCAAGGGTGGGCGTGATGGAGTTTGGATGGGCCCTGCGACGGCCTATGCGGCTTCCGGATTCACCTAGGCACGAGAGGGGACTGCCCGCTGCCTTGCGAGGAGTAGGGGTGAAACCTGAGGTGTGGTGTGCTTGGTTAGAGGGGGTTATGCGAATGGTCCTGTCACGGCCTCTTTCCGGTATGTCGTGGTGGCATGTCGGCGCACGGGAACGTGTCGTGGGGCTGTGTCTTGTGGGTACAGTTATACACCTCTGATCAGAGTAAAACTATTCGAATAGCCGTGCCCGCGGTTATGGGCGGTCAACCAGATTCACCGTGATTAGTCTCACCTTAGCGTAATCTTTTGAAACTGGATAGTTTAGGTGGATGGTTGGGCCTGTCGCAACATGGGTTAGCGTTGGACAGTGGATAGTTAATATTAATTAATTATTACAACTGTTTAATCTTTCAACTTCTGTTTATAAATGCTCGCTTTATGCAAATGAACCACTTTAGCTCTTCTTTGATAATTCCCTGCATCATACCCCTATTCCGGTATGACTTGCTGAGTACAGTGGGTAGTACTCAGTCTTGCTCTACTTTTCCCAACCCCAGAGTTCGAGTTCGGGTCAGATGAAGGTTTCCCCGAGGAGTAGGCTTCGTCCGTGCCGTCGAGGATGCCTGTGGAGTGGTGTTCCCGCTGCAGTTTTAGTCAAGGCTTAGCTCTTGTTGTCTTTCTTTTCTTCCGCTGCATTTATGTAAGATTTTTATGATGTTTGTAAGACGTGGATCTGAATGTCAACATTGTCGTTTGTGTACCCCGGCCGGTCCTGGACGGGGATTTTAATGCACATTCTGCTTGAAATTCTATTCGGGAATTTCTGGGCGTGACAGCTGCCCCCCAGGCCCCCGTCGTGGGGCCCAGAAGCACGACCCCCTCCCGGGGTAGATTGTTCCCCCTGCAGCTCCCGCCCGCGCCATCGTGGCCACGGAGGGCCTGCTCCCCCGACGCCCCGACCGCCTGCATGATGGTCAGGATGTTGGCGCGCTCTGGATCGCAGCAGAGGGGGAGGACTCCTTGGGGGATGAGGGATGCCTCCACGGAGCTGAGATTCAGCACCCGTTGGACCACCATCTTGAAGTCCTCAGGGTCCCAGTCCCATGTGCGCCCCTGGTGGGTCCTCATGAAGTCCTCCGGCCCGGAGTACTCCCAGGCGCCCCGGGCGCGCCGTTGGAGCGGCGCGATCCGGCGACGAAGGTAGTCGCCGAACACCATGGCGCCAGTGAGTCCCTCGGATCGCAGACCCGCCAGGCGGTCAAGAACGGCGTCGTAGCCGTCTCCCAGATCTACCGTCGCCCGCCAGCTGGAGGCCTGCGCCGGGGGCTGGCTCGGAAGTCGGAGGCGCGCTTCGTCGGCGAGGGGGGTGTAGAACCAATCGCTCTTCCAGTCGTCCCACTTCTTGCGGAGGACGCAGGGAATGTAGCGGTGCAGCACCTGCCCCCGCGGCTGGAAGTAGCAGCCACCGACTACCGACGGCGGCGGCACCGGCTGTACGGTGAAGAACCACCGGAACAGCCGGAGAGATGGGCGCACCCCGATGAACATCTCGCACAGGTGTGGGAAGATGGCCAACGTCATTACCGCGTTGGGGGTGAGGTGCGCCATCTGGAGATCATAAAACTCCAGAATATCCATGAAAAAAGAAGAGAATGGCGGGACCAGCCCTGCCATTGCGAAAGAGAGGAAGAAGACGGACCGCCCCGGGTAGTGTGGCGCCGGGCGTCCTTCGCCCAGCACGACCACCTCCCGGCTGGTGGCAGATTCCGGCATGAATCGGCGCGGCAGCCCGGCCTGCCTCTCGCTCACGATGCGGGAAGGCGGCAGCACGCTACCATCGAGCGGTGCGGAGCCCCGTGCCATGATGCCGACGGAGGAGGAGCTTGAGAGCGAGTGAGTGCGGCAAGGGTAGGGCACAGGAAACAAAGAGTTAGAGCTCAAGTGGCGAAGGCAAGGGGAAGAATGGTGAGAGGAAGGAAACGAATCTCTTCCACGGCGTCTTTATACCCTTGCCAACGCTATTCCCGGCTCCTCGTTTCCCGCGCCCACTACCTCGCCCCCTCGTTTCTCGCGCCCACGCCTCCACTAACCCAACTCGCCCGTTTGCGGCGCACGAGGCAGATGTGCGGCCGTAGCAGTTGAGATGGGACAGATCGTGCGCGCGTTAACCACGCTCGCTAAACGCGAAAAGCGCCATCATCACGCCTCCAGGCGAAACGAACCGGCTCGTCCCGATTCGCGCGCTGCTCGAGTGATGTAGCGGTCTTGAAGAGGCCGTTCATTATTATCGGTCGATTTTCCCTTGCCGATGCGCGCGACTTGCGACCGCTGGGTTCCTGCCCACCTGTAGAGACCGGCCCCACCTGTCACCAGGCCTAAAGAGTGGCGTCACGCCCGAGCGCTTCCCTCGAGGGGGGCGATCGCCCTGGCGTAACGCCGGGGGCTACTGTCGGTGACATGGGGCCGGGGGTATCGTGACTAGAGGCTTGGGTAGCCGCGGTCACCCACGTGGCCTGACCCCCTCGGGGGGGTCGGGCCCGAGGAAGATGTGGCCACCCCTCCCTCTGTCTCCCCGAGGGGTCGGGCCGCCCCTGTTTCGGCCCCGAGGGCTGGGGCGCCCCGACCCCCTGTGGTTTTGGCGCCACGTGTGTGGGTTAGGTGAGCACAGCGGGGCTCACCTAACCGCATTTAAAGCAGGTTGGACGAGCGCGCCACGCCGCATTTAATGCAGCGCAGCGCTCGCTTACCCGGTCCGTGACCGGTCGCAGTGGTGACCGGTCACAGACCGGTCGGATCGCGGGTTAGGTGGCAACAGGCGGCCTGTCACACGCCTCGCCCCGTCCCGTCGGAATGATGAGAGCCTCCAGGCACTCGTCCCTAGCCGGAGCCGGCGTGCTAACTCCTGGAGTTGGCACGTCAGTCTCGGCCAGATTCATACCAGGCTTCATCGCAACCATTGCAAGGAAGTCATTGTATGAAGAAGGGCAGACATGTGGCATGCTAAACTGACGCGTGGTGGACAAAAATGACCGGTCTGTGACTGGTCTGACGCCGGTCACGTCATCGGCAGACAACCGTGCTCCCACGTTGCATCTGCTTCCGGCGGAGTGGAGGTAGATATGACCAATCCCGTCGGAGGGTCATTCGGACAGCGGCAATTGCAAATCTCCGCCCATTAATGAAGGAATGACAGGGGTATCCCCTGTGTTAGGCGAGTGACGGCGCTGAGCCTCACTCAAGGACAAGCTGTGATTTAGCTTCCAGGAGAAGGCGCGTGCCAAGTTTTGGTCAAGATAGGGTGGGTCCCCACCCAAAAGAAGTGTAGGTAGAAGTGGTGCATGTGGTATCCCCTTGAGATATAAAAGGAGGACCTTGCCCACCGAAGAAGGGGGACTGGAGGACAACACTGAGAATAGCTGAACTCTCTTGCTCTCCAACTCTCTGTAACTCTTTCACACACAGATCCACCAGAACACAGGAGTAGGGTATTACGCTTCTCAGCGGCCCGAACCTGTCTACATCGCCCGTGTCTTGTGCGTTTGCTCTCTCTCGCGAACATTCCACAGATCGAGGGTGAAGAATCTCACTTAGCGCCCCTGGCCGAACCGGCAAAGGGGGGCCTGCGCGGTCTCCCGGTGAGGAGCCCCACGCTCCGGCATGCTCCATTTTATCAACTTATCATTTAATGCTTTTTTTTAGTGAGCAACAACTGTAAACAGTAGGCTGTATTGCTGTAAACATAACCATTGTTGGGTTGAGATGTCAAATTCTGTATGTTGCATTCTGTATTAAAGGAGTGTGTGTTCTTATCTGAGATGTTAAGTTCATCAATTTTTTGTTCAGTATGGGAGTTGGTTAATGGTTTCAAATTTTTGGGGTATTTTACAGGTGTTTGACGGTTATGGTCGTACAGACGAAGCATCTTTTGTTTAGAAGAACTTACAAAGGTCCATGATGATGCTTGGTTGACTTCCTCAGCAGCATCCACAATGTAATCAAGAGTGCATTTTGGCAAGTATCTCAAAATGTTATTCTGGTGGTACTCATAAGATTTGGAAGGTTTGACCTCAGGGGCCATAGGATCTGTCCCTTGTGCTGCCGCCTCCACCGTAAGGGGGAGAAGGGAGGGCCAAGTAGGAGGAGATAGCGGGCATGGCCTGGTTTCACGACAGACGCCGGGAAGGAGGAGGTTGGAGGGCGAAGGGTTGATGATGGCCGCAACTTGATGCCTTGGTGACAGCTCAAGCGGTGTGATGGTGGTGTCATGGCCTCCAGATTTGGCAGCGAGGAGGTTGTGGCAGCACCTCGGGTTCTGACCTTCTATATAGCTCCTTCTGCCCATGTAAATTTTCTGTAAAGTTCTCTTGTGTGATGTCTATTCAGGCCCTCCTCCCCCTGATTCTTTGATGGTTTAAAAGATCGATTTTGTGATTGTGTTGGATCCATTCATTTTTGTTAAAGATTGATTCTGTTGGCCGTGTTAAGATTTATTCGAGGCACAGGCTCTTCCTTCAGTTTATGTGATGCAGAATGTTGGAGAAACGGGAACCGGAGTCCTCCTTCCTCCGGGGCCCTAGTGCGCCGTTGGCTATATATTTATGCAATCGATTGGCCTGACAAAAAATAATAATGTAATATGATATAAAATTTGTTCCCATTGCAACACATGAGTGAAATTTCAAATGGTATTCGAGAATTCAAATTTGAAATAGTAATATCGATCTAAATTTGATAAAAAAAATGTATCAAAATTTGATGAAAAATGTCATATAGCTGAGGGTTGGCATATGACACTAAATCGAAAAGGTGAACCTTAGCTACAAAGGCTTAGTTGTGTCTGGATTATAAAAAATTAATCATGCCATATAATTCACTTAATATTTCATATCTTTTAATTCGTAAACAAAATATCATTTCGTAACAAAATACTAGCTCAGTAGCTCTCATGGCTCATATTTATCTTTGATGAATCATGAAACGGCTATTGTCGGGGTAAATATCTAGCTTCGAACATGATATCTTTTGATTTCCATTGTAACACGCGGGCACACAACTAGTATACAAGATAAATCAAGACAATTGTGGGACCCACAAAGCCCGGAGAAAACAGTGCAGGTGCGTAGTTCAAAATTTGAACAGTACGTGTGGGACCCACCGAAAATATTAAGCACGTTTTCTAAAAAAATTAAGTGGGACCCACAAAAGCCCAAAAAACAAGCCCAAATACCTGGTCCATCCAATCCACAAAAGAAACAAGTCAACATAGAAGGCCCATATGAATTATAAAAGTCCATCTCTCAGCACGAAGGAAAAAGTATACTTCGACTCCCTCAACTATCGCCCAAGTATGATTTATGTCCTCCAACCACAAAACCGGGTATATTAACTCCTCCAACTATCAAAACCGGTGCAAACAATGACTCTGGGTGGTTTTGGATGACATGGCGCCTACGTGGCAGTCTTGGCGCTTACGTGGCATTAGAATAAAACAAAAAAATAAAAAGAATATGTGAGACCCACATGTCATTCACACAAATAAAGTATTGCATGTGGGACCCACATGCCATCCTCCCTATCCTTCCCTTCTTCCTCCTTCCTCCCTCTGTCTCTCTCCCTTATCTCTCTCTCCTCCGGCCTTCCGCCCCGTGACGAGCTCCAGGATGAGCACGCCGAAGACGCCGTAGATGTCGCACTTCTCATTGATCCGAAGGCTCTGGCACGCCAGCTCCGCCGCCACATTCCCCATACCGTCCTGGAACCGGCTGCTCATCACGTGCTTGTCCAGCTTCGGCAGCAGTCGCGCCAGCCAGAAGTCGCCAATCATCGGGTTGCACTGCTCGTCGAGCAGGATGTTGCTCGGCTTCACGTTGTAGTGCACCCTGCCCTCGCCGACCGACGCGTGGTACACCGTCCCGAACACGCCGCGGCCGATCTCCGTCGCCTTGCTCAACAGCGCGTCGCGCCGCCCACGAAGTCCTCGGAACGGAGGAGGCTGTTCCCCGGCCCAAACGTCACCATATTGCCCGTGGCAAGCTTGCTGGACTTGGTCGAGCTTGACACGATGCTCTCCAGCTCTTTCTCCGGAGTCGTCCCGCCGTCGCTGGCCCTCCGCCGCGCCGATATGTTGAGCAGGGTAGATGCCGAGGTTGCCCTCGAGCGCGCTCGCGTCGAGGCTCTGGAACACGCCCGACGCCGGCAGCCGGCCGACGAGGCGGTTGTGCGAGACGTTCACCGCCAGGAGGCTCTCGATCCCGCTCAGGTTGTTGTACTCTAGCCTCAGAATCTCCAGCTTATTCAGCTCCGAGATGCCCACCAGTATCGGCCCTGTCAAGCTGTTGTGCCCCAAGCTCCTGCCATAGCAAACCCGATGCATCGATCAAACGTCATGCAATTCGTCGTTGTCGTCTTCAATGCAACGAGGACATTGTAAATGTAATTAGCAATTTTTTGACTTACAGTTGGTACAGGAACGAACAGTTGCCGATGTTGTTGGGGATGGGGCCGGCGGCGAGGGATCAGTTGCAGTCGAGCTGGAGCACGGCGAGGTTGCCGGCCTCGCACAGGTCGCTCGGCATTGTCCCGTACAAGCCGCTGCTGTGGAGGTCGAGCACGGTGAGGTTGTGGAGCAGGCCGAGCTCCGGCGGTAGCTGGGTGCGGAGGTCGTTGCGGTACAGGTTGAGGTAGCGGAGGTTCATGAAGAGCGCCATTTCCGCCGGGATGCCTCCGGTGAGCTGGTTGACGGAGAGGTCGAGCCATTGCAGGGTCTCCGCCAGCTTCGTCGAGCCCAACGGCACGACGCCAGAGAGCACGTTCGACGACATGGTGAGGAGAAAGGCCGGGGAAGAGAGAGATAAGGGAGAGAGAGGGAGGAAGAAGGGAAGGAAACATGTGGGTTCCACATATTTCTTTTTATTTTTTTATTATTCTAATACCACGTAAGCGCCACGTAGGGTAGAGACTCGGTCAAAACCGCCACGTAAGCACCGTCATCCAAAACCACCCAGGGGCATTGTTTGCACCGGTTTTGATAGTTGGAGGAGTCGATATACCCGGTTTTGTGGTTGGAGGATATGAATCATACTCGGACGATAGTTGAGGGAGTCAAACTATACTTTTTCCCAGCACGAATCTTGAACAGATAAGGGTCCAAAAAACGAAAGATTAAGCCCAACAGAGAGGAATAGCAATTCCGTTATTTTATTTTCACGGGCGGCAGAAACATCTTTTATTTTTTATTTTTTATAAGTAGTAGAGATATATATCAGTTTTTAAGAATACTTTCCTTGTAATTTAGCACTCCCTCTATTCAAAACATAACAATTGCTAGATAGATTGGTATTAGAATGTCTTATCCAAAAAAAAATTAATTTTAAGATGGAGGGAGTAATACACTGCACAGCGGCAACAGCAGGAGCAGCTGGCGACAACATTTCAGTTTCAGGATTGCATTTCACGCTCATTCCATTGCCAACATCAGTTCTTAATTTAGATCAATATCCTGTCTTGTCTGGTTATATTCTGAAATTCTGCTTCGATCGAGGACCTTGCAACCCTGATTCTCAGCTTCACTTTGTGCTCTCCCTTGCAACAACAATCCATACTGGATTCAAAATTGTATTTGACCAAACAGGTTTTGCAGTCCCGTTGCAGGAGACAATACGTAATACTCCCTCCTTCCATTTGAACTAACCAATAATAACAATAACTAACAGATAATATATAGTGTCAACTCCAAAAGTTATTCAGATCATACATTATGATGGGTAGAACAGGGTGTTGAAAGATTATTCAGAAGATATCAGCGATGACGGTGCCATTAGACACGTGGCATAGCGACTTGTTCTTTTTCATTCGAAGCTTAAGTTTGGTATTTCCACTGCCATCGCCGTCGTGTCCAACCGGCAACACCTCCACACCGGTGAAGACTTCAATCCTGTCAATTATTTCACCGTCGTCCATAGACACAATGCGGAAGAATCTTGCAATGCAGAACCTGCCCGAGCCCAGGTTGACAAGCTGCGGATCATGTGATTCCAGCCAACCCTTAGGTGGGTCAAATTCCTTCCAATCGCCAATAAGTTGTGGCTGGGAGTGGGAGTCCATGGTGGAGAGATCAGCAGCAGCCAACGGCGACATGGTCCTGGCCTCAGTCGAGAAGCCAAACCAGAGCTTGAGCTCAGGGACATACACAACCTTGCCATACAAGGGTAGATTCCCATTACCGACTTCCCATGTGTTTCTCGCTGTGTCCAAGCAGTAGGTTGCGTTGCAGCTGTTGTGGGATATGCAGATGTTAGAGCCGACCACTGCATAGGATGTGATCTTGGGGTAGGTGAAGCAGCAGGTACGATCAGAGACGAATGGCGGTGGCCGGAGGAGGTGGCAGTTCCATGGGCCCTCAAAGATGTTGCTGCACACAAAGGCCTCAAACTGATCACTCAGCTTCACATCGCCCTTCTCTGGCTCAGGAACCCTCTCCATGACATAGAGGCTGCCACCGCCAACGCTGGGATGGTCATTGGCATCAGCAGTACTTGGGATGAATAGAGAGATGGGCCGTGACTTGGGCTTGTGGAGGTTTGGGATACTCACCACGGCGCGCGTGTCGGCGTCACAAAGGAACATACGCCTGGTGTGGTCCGCTATTACCACCTTGCGATCTACAAGGGGGAAGCAGTCGAGAGAAATCTGGTCGGATCCATGTGTAGAACAAAACTTGAGGATGGGTCTGGGAAGCCGAATCCTCTCCATCTTTAAGCCTGCTGCCTTCTTCTTGGGATTACAGGAGTCGGACACCAGTGTCTGAGAGGTGTAGTCTTCTTGCACAGCTGCTGACTCTGATCCATGTGCGATTGTTGTTGGTGGTGGTGGTGTAGCGGTGTTACCGAACAGCTGGCCTGCCAGATCGACGCAGCGTAGCCATTTGGCGCCTTGGAAGGGGACGTCGACGATGAGATTCTTAGCCCGACGCGACAGGCCCATCTTCAGAGTCGATCAGCAACTCCCAAGTTCCAGCTGAAGCGACCGGGCCGTCAAAGGATGAAAAAGAGAATGGGAAATTAGTTGCAGATAAGAGGTAGTACAAGAAAGGGTGTATTGTTTGCAGGAGTTAGGATGAAGGAAGGAAGAGTACCTCCAATAAGCAGCAGCAGCAAACAGAAGATGTAGCCAGCCGAGCCGAGATAAAGCTTCCTAATGAATAACGCAGATAGCAAATGTAAGCAGAAGAAAAGGAAACTGACTTTCGATCATACAGGATGAAGTCGAAGCACAAGTAAACAAGCGATTAACCTTGAGGCGCGCGGTCGGAGCAGGAAGTCAGACTGGGATGGAGTCTCGACGCCTAAAAGTTTGGGTCTGCCATGCCAGGGAGGGAGGGGGAGAAAATCAAGGGGTAAATTAGAAACAGAGAAGAAAGGGGAATCTTAGTTTTTAGTTAAAAGACAAAGACAAAAAAAACTAGCGACCCTAAATCTAGCAGATACGAGCAAGGAAGGAAGAGTACCTCCAGCAAACAGATGCGACCGCAGTGGATTGCGCGTCCTGCCCTGCCCTGCGATGGATCTATCAAAGAGTGTTCAGACCTTCAAATGCAAAGATGAAATCACGAAAACCTAACAAACATCACCGAGAAAACAATATATATGCAAAGATTAAACGAAATAAAAGGAATCGGCTTTCGATCAAACATGATATCAAGGTGCAGCAGATGCACAGCTGCTGACCTGAGGAGCGCGGTCCGGTCGGAGAAGGGGAAAGGGGCCAGCGGCGGCCGGCGGGGATGGGAGTGGCGAATCGAGATTGGGATGGGGGCTCCGGCTTCCCCTTCCTTTTAGGGTTCCCGCATTTCTGCTTCTGTCCGTGGGCCTCTCTTAGAATGAGCTTGGCCCACACTGGTAAATTATGGGCCGGCCTACGACGGCGTCAAATGTCCCGCCGAACGAGAAGGTACACTTGACCTCCCTCAGTCAAATGACATGTAGATCCAATCTATCTTCTGCCCTATAATTCACCCACTACAGTCCTACTAGTAATATGCCCATGCTAAACACTACGGTACAACTCTATTTGTCTTTAATTTTTTTTAAAAAATATTTCATGTTAGCCACCGCCGCCCGTCTCCCCTCCTCCTACTCGCCCCCCAACCCTGTCCCTCTCCTGCCGCCGCTGACGGGCCCCGCCTCCGCCTCGCGTCGTCCCCGTCACCTCGCACCGCCTCTGCCTTCCCCTCGCGTCGCCGCCTACACCTCCGCCGCCGGTGCTGCCGCTGTCGCCTTGCCGTCTCCACCTCCCTCTTGCGCCGTCGCCCTCGCCGAGCGCGGGTTTCGCCGGCGGACGCGGAGAAAGTGAGGAGGCGAGCGCTCCTCTCCTTTTCCCCGGCTGCGACCACCGGCATGGAAGAAGAAGAACGCGGCGGCAATGATCTCAACCATTGTGGCGGCGGCGATGACTGGTGGCAACGATGACCTCGACCACGGCGGTGGCAACAACGACGACCTCGACCACCACAGCGACGATGGTAATGACCTCGACCTCACCCGCTTCAACTGGTTGCTGACCGGATTTGGACGAGAATGAGATTTCGGTCATCGGATCGGTTGATGGCGAGCTCCTGGTTAAGAGTTAAGAGTAATTAATCAGAAATTTTAATCAACACTGAACAGCACACCCATGCTGTACAGGCCCAACCATCCTGAACAACCATACCCGGCTGTACAGATCTAACTCCAAACCAGGAGCTAAACAAATTATTACCAGTTATAGCATCCATAATTATTGTGAGAGGTGTGAGACTAATCACGAAAAACATTGCTCAACCCGCCCATAACCGCGGGCACGGCTATTCGAATAGTTTTACTCTGGCCAGAGGTGTACCACTGTACCCACAAGACACAGCCTCAACATCATGTCTACCATGCGTCGCGATACTGGAAAGTACCCGAATAGAGGCTGTAACAATACCCTCTGCACAACACAACTCACCACAGTGCACCATTCCTGGATCATAATCACCCCCTTATAAAACAAGGCATGGACTCCCCAGCGACCCCCGTGGGCTTATCTCCGCCACTTCTCAGTCTGGTGCTCCGCAATGAATCATGTTATACAAAAGGTAAAGCCGTTGCCCACGCTGGCTTGTGGTTGGCACGGTTAATGTTTCACAACAGTAGCTCGCGAACCGGTCCTTAATTGCCATGAGCACGACTCTCAAAACCATGTGCTCACAACCCACCATTATCAAGTTTTAGTTGGCAAGTAATTAATTAACCAATCACGATTGACCATCGTGAACTATCATTAAGCCATCATTAAATAATAGTGAGTCATAAGTTATCCCAATAGTGTGCTAATGTTTCTAAGCATGGCTAAGCAATCATATCTAATATCTAGCTGAACCAATATATAAAGCTCAACTAGTCAAGTTATAATAACCCAAGGTATCAAGAAATAAAGTAATCAATGCAAATTGGCCATAACAAAGGAATAAGTTCACACCACCCGGTGACATTCTAAAATAAATGCATAGTTGAAATAAATAGAGAATTTTAAATATAGGATCAACATGCTCAAAGGATTGTGTTTAGGATCTGTGTGACTTGCCTTGCAATAATCGGTCTTCAATTAATCTTCTTGAATACTTCCGGCGCACTCGCGAACCTTCGCAACGACGAAAACGACAAGCTAACACGCAAAACGAAGAAAAAGACTAATAAAAACCAAATAAACAATACATAAAAAGTAAACAAACATGTAGATCATAATTTTAGATGAATTATGAGACTTGAACGGCCTCATTCTGACTTCAAAAGAATTTATTATGAATTTTATAAGATTAAATCTAATTAAAGCCCATTTAAAAAGAATTAAATAAATTTAATTCAATTCATGGACAATTTTAATATGTAGATCTTTATTTTATACAATTTTTGCAACTTGAACCACATTAAACTGAGTTACAATGAATTAGTTATGAATTTTTAAAGATTAAATCGGATTAAAACACTTATATGGATTTTAATTGAATTATGACGCAATAATGAATTATTTTTGAAAAGGAAAAGAGAATTATTGCGTCAGCGGCTAGGGTTTGCGGTGTACCGGGCGCACGGCAACGGTTCACGGGAACGGACGGCCGAGATCGATCATATCCAAAACGGACGGCCGAGATCGAACGGATCCACCGCGGCTCACGGATGAACGACGACGATGACGTCAGCGGTGACGTCAGCGATGACGTCAGCACCGGCGGCGGCTTGGCGGCTCGGCAGCTCGGGCGGCGCATGCTCGCCGGCGAACGACGGCACGACGACGCAAACGGAAGGCACCAACGGGTAGAAGGCGACGCGACGAACTCACCGGTGACCAAAACCACGGCGGAAAAGCAACGGACGGCGCCGGCGACGAGGAAGAAGCGGCGGCGAAGATCGGGTCGACGGCGGCGACGGTGCTCTGGCGGTCTTCGGCGACGGCGAAGGGGTGGACGGGGACGGCGGCGACTTGGCGACCACGATGGCGACCTCCCCGAGCGACGACGACGACCGGAACGGCGGCGGCGCACGGCTGGAGCGGCGGCGACGACGGCGGCGGTAGGTCACACGGCGCTAGGGCGCTTCCGACGGCGAGAGACGAAGGCGAGGGAGGCGGCGGGTAGAGGAGACACCGGGGGTCCTTTTAAAGGGGTTGGAAGGCGGCGGCAAAGGCCCACGGCGACCGGCGGCGGGATGGAAAGCTTGGGGTTCGGAGGAAAGAAACCGATCCGATTCGACCTCGAATCCATGAACTTCCAAAGCGATTAAGACGATGATTCCAAAAGAGAAAAGGAAGAGGAGATCGAGAAGATCATTTCCCCTCAAAAGATTTCACCGGAGAAGGAAAGAATCGACCGGATTTGGAAGGAGACGGCGGCGGCTCGGACGCGGCTCGGCTAGGGTTTCGGGCGGCGGCGGCTGGAGGTTGACGACAACCCTGACAGGTGGGGCCCACCTGTCAGCGACATCGAGAGAGAGAGAGGAGAGCGGCGGCTCGGACTGGGCTGACTGGGCCGGGGAGAGAGAGAAAGAGAGGGGTTTTGGGCCGACTTTCGGCCCAAAGCCAAAAGAAGACATTTAAAAACCTTTTTCAATTTAAATTATTCATGAAATGCAATTCCATTTATTAAAAATACTTCCTTAGCTCAAATAAATCCCAGAAAAATCTAGGAATTATAGAATTAAGCAAAGTATTTAACAAAATTTTATCTAGCCCAATTTTATGTTGAGATTTAACAAATTAAAATTAGATCTTCTCTTTTAAGCTTTTAAGATCATTTCTAATTATTCCTTTTAAACAACAATTTATAATTTAAGGATTTTTAAACAAAAAAAAACTCTTAACAAATATAATTAGATCATTATTGATCAAATAATTACTGAACTGTTCTTTGTATCATTTAAGGAATTGAGCTCTGAAAAATCCGAGAAAATCTCAGAGAGTTGACTTAATCATGGGGAATTTAATAAAAATTAAATCCATCCATGCTTTATATTTAGGAAATTTTATTTCCCACATTTAACTTCACTTGTAAATTAAAGATCATTTGATATAAATTCAAATAATAATTTATTAAATAATTTATAAATCCTGAAACAAAAATCAGGATGTGACAGCCGCCGGTGCTGCCACTGTCGCCTTGCCGTCTCCACCTCCCTCTCGCGCCTTCGCCCTCGCCGAGCGCGGGCTTCGCCGGTGGACGCGGAGAAAGTGAGGAGGCGAGCGCTCCTCTCCTTTTCCCCGGCTGCGACCACCGGCATGGAAGAAGAAGAATGCGGCGGCAATGATCTCAACTATTGTGGCGGCGGCGATGACTGGTGGCAACGATGACCTCGACCACGGCGGTGGCAACAACGACGACCTCGACCACCACAGCGACGATGGTAATGACCTCGACCTCGCCCGCTTCAACTGGTTGCTGACCGGATTTGGACGAGAATGAGATTTCGGTCATCGGATCGGTTGATGGCGAGCTCCTGGTCGCTTGATTTAGTGGCACTGGGCTCGGCGGTGACAGATTGGGTGGCGCTGAGGAGGATGAAGTTTCATGCACCGGTATGCTTCCTCCAGTCACCGTTGTTTCTAGCGATTCTCTTTCCATCCCCACTCCCTATTGATCTGTATTGCCTCGTCAAATAGTGACCGCGAGCCGATGCTTGCTGAGGAGCCCGTACTTTAGGCCTTCCAATCTTCAATCAACCGCTCAAGGGCTCAAGGTGTTTACACCTAAATTTGGCACCTAGGATCGAAATAGGAAAAATTGCCAAAGTTTGAAGTTCTGCCGGTTTCCTCCAGAGTGGGCTGGTCTGACCGCCGTTTGTCGGCCAGTCAGACCGGGCGGTATGTGGCTGGTCTGACCGGCGGTATGTAGCCAGTCTGACCGGCAGAGTCCGAGTCCGGGTCTGTTTCGCCGGGTCTCGAAGTTTCCTTGCTCGGGAAGACATGTTTCGGGTTTCCTTTGGATTCTATCCCGAATTGGACATGGAGGAGAGCCTGT